>NC_058404.1:201945920-202075022 GCF_002201575.2 Neomonachus schauinslandi
AGAACCTCCTGCGTGACTGTGAGGCATCAGGGAGTGTCTTGGGGTGACCTGAGCCGGGGTCCCAGGCACAGCAGAGGGGTGATTCTCAAAGGTGACTACAGCCAGGCTCAAGTTCAAGGTCCTTACCCAGCTGGTGCTCAGCCATGCTGCACACCTCATACACCCCTTCCCGACCTCCTCTCACCACCTCCACCTGACAAACTCCTGCCTGGTCTTCCGCCCCAGCTCAGATCACCCCAAGACACTCCCTGATGCCTCACAGTCAGGCAGGAGGTTCTCAGAGCCAGCAGGGCTGGAAAAGAGGGCCTCTCATGGGAGCTCGCCCCACTGCTGCCTAGGGATCCTGGGCCAGGCCCTTCCTGAGGCGTGGAAGGCTCAGTCAGGCCCCCAGACCCGTAGGGGCCCATGGCCAGAGCGCTCCCGTCTGCACGCCTTCTCTACACCCTAGCCCCCTCCCAAGAGCCTTGGAAAGCTTCACAGACCCCCCAGGCCAAGTGCCTGCCTCGTCCTGCCCCTCTGGGCCCTCAAGGACAGAGCAGACGCTCCTCTAGCGCTCAGTCTGAGGCCCGCGGGGGCGGAGGCTTCTGCTAGTCGGCAGAGCCAGGAACCAAGCTCTTGCGTGCAGGCCCACAAGGCCTCCTCCTGGCGGAAAACCTGCCACGACGCTGGGGCAGCCTGCACTGAGGGGGAAGGGGATCCAGCTGGGGGGGGTGCTACAGGAACACCCTCCCCTTCCCTGAGGAGACAGCCATGGGGTCACACCACTGTGGGCCAGAAAAGCCAGCCAGGAAGACTGGGGTGGGGATGGGGTGCAGTCAGTGCCTCCAGGGCCCAGGGCTATCCCAGGCTTACCAGCTCGGCCTCTCCCGCAGCCCCAGGGCTCCCTCAGCAGGGGGTCACTGACTCCACCCGGGTCAGCGGACCCCTGTCCCCACCATGCACCCAGCCCTCCTGCAGGGCTGACCCCCCTTCCACCCACACTTCCCCACAGCCATGGCTGCAGGGGAACGGGTCTGTGGCGGGTCTCCAGACCCGAATGAGCTTTGAAAATAGAAACCAACCCCTGCACAAGACCCTCCCACGCCCCGGGGCCTGACCTCTACATGCCCTCTGCCTTCTCCAGGCTTCTCCTTTAGAGCTTCCACACCCGCACACCGTGCAGGACCCTTGGTCTGGCCCCTTCTGTCCCCTTCCTGCTCCCACCTCACAGAGGCCCCACCATGGATGCCCCCCACGGCACCTCCCGTGCCATTCCTGGGTGCTGCTCACTAGCAGGGCCAGGACCAGCAGGCCTCCGTGCAGGTCTCTGAGGGGTGCATGACTTAACACGGAGGCCATTGGCTTGGGCTTCCCAAGACCCAGCCCTGGAACAGTGCCCCCGTGGTCCCTGGCTGTCGGGAAGCTTGGCACAGAGCCTCCCAGATCCACTCAGGAGGGGTGTCTCTTTCTCAACCCTCTTCCTTCCCCAGCAACTTCCTGCCCCTCAGTGGGCACGGCTACTACTGACCACAGCATTGTACCCTCCGGTCACAGTCTCAGGAAAATGGGAAGACTGGTTTCAGAGAGTTCCCACCCCAGGTGGCAAACATTCCGAGGCCAGGCGCCCAGGACCCCAGAACGGGTCAGGCCTCAGAGAGGGGCTCCACTCCTCGCTCCGTTGTGGACCACTGGAGCTGAGGCCCAGGTGGGCAGCACCCGGGGCCTGCTCCCAGCCTGGGACTCTCCCTGTACCCCACCACCAAATCAGAGACAGACCCCTGCCAGAAAGACCAGGCATGACCCTCCTCTGGTAGCCCCAGCCCACGGTCTGGAACCAAACTGTGCGGGGCGGGGGGAGGTTATTCCAGAGTCTCCTGCCCCCATGGTCCACCCCCAAGTAGTTCGCTGTGGCAAGGAGCCGGCACCGGGGGCCCCAGCCCTGGCCCACGCCAGGCAGCAGAGTGTCGCGGTAAGGCCCCCCTTCCTTCCTGAGCGGGATTTCAGGATTTGAGAGAAGACAGGAGGCAGAGGGGAGGAGGGCTGTGTGGACCCCCAACACAGACAAGGTCCTGGGACAGGGTCGGGAGCAGGGTGGCAGAAGCTGTAGCCTGAGCCTCCAGCACCGAGCACCGTCAGCTCTGACAAGAGCTGGGTGGGTCAGCAGGAGGCCTTGGTGGCCTGATACCACCTGCGGGGGCCCTGAGGCCCCCTCCCAGCCAGGTCACTACCATGCAACCTGCTCAGCACCAGGTGGCCACCCTGCATTCCTGGAGGGTTTAGGCCCGACCGTGAGGGCAGCAGGAAGCCACTTGCCATCCTGGGCTGAGGGGCAGGACACGCAGCCCCTCCATCCTCTGCCTGCCCAGTTGACCACTGACCTGCCCACCAGGGCCTGGCTCCCAGCACTGGGTCTGCCCTGCCATCAGGGGACCCAGGGAGTCAGCACAAACTGCTCCTCCCTTTCTGGCCCCAAACAGGAGAGGAAGCCAGCCGGATCAGGGAGAGACGTTCTTCTGAAGACAAGGTAGGCGCTGAGTTTCCGGGCACACGTCCCTCCCGCTCTGACACAAGGCTGTCCTCCTCACACCTGTGTGCTCAGG
Organism: Neomonachus schauinslandi; assembly: GCF_002201575.2. Taxonomy (NCBI): domain Eukaryota; kingdom Metazoa; phylum Chordata; class Mammalia; order Carnivora; family Phocidae; genus Neomonachus; species Neomonachus schauinslandi. The sequence goes on from NC_058404.1 coordinate 201,948,500, forward strand.
GCTTCTGGGTCCTTCCTCACTGCCCTCCTGCTGACAGCACATCCAACCCTGGCGGGCCCCACCTTGGGGACTGGCTCCCTGTGACCCAAAGACCAGGTGCCCACAGTGGCCTGCAGCTCAGGGGAGCCCAGGCTGACCCCGGTCTTGGCCCTAACATAGGTCTCTAGGAAGGAACCGCCACACTTACGGTGGGGCCCAAGGACACCCCCCCGAGTCTCCTGTCTGTACCATGCGGGGGCCACGGAGAGCATCTGGAGCCCGGGGCTGGGGCAGGGCGGCCAGCTGGGCTGTGGGGCTGCAGTGGAACCTCTCAGCAAGGCTGAGGCACGACAGCCATGATTATCTGGTCGGCCACGCCGCCCAGCTGGGCAGCCAAGGCCTTCCGGGACGACGGAGCGGACAGCTGAACGTGGGCAGGTCGTAACAAGCCAACTTCAAAGAGGGCCCAGCCCCGGTGCCACCTGCCTGCAGCCCTTCGGGCCTTCGGGAGTTTCTGCGACGCTCCTCAGTGGGACTTCCCACTGGGAGAGCCCACATGCATCCTCAGCCTCCCCTGGGCCAGGTCTATGTGGGCCCTGTCCTTCGAGAGTTCCCAGCTGCGCAAGGGGAGGCAGAGAGGTAAACGTGGTGACCAGGGAATGGACTGGGGGAGGAGGGGTGGAGAGCGGGCCAAGGGCTGAGCTGCTACCCGGGGCGTCTGTCTGCGGGTGAGTCTTGCCCTCCAGCACGTGGGCCTGTCTACTCCCGGGGCCCACGCTGAGCCCGGGCCTGGTACCCAGAGTGCCCGGCAGAGGGCTGGGGGCAGCAGCTTTCTGAAGGGGGTCCACCTCTGCTCCAGTGGCAAGAGTTGGTACAGGGTGGCAAAGGCCCAGCCCCTGGCCAGAGCCCCAACTGGAGTGTGGGCCCAAGCCAAGGCCCCATCCTGGCATTCTGGGCCCCAAGGTCAACCTCTGACCTTTCCCCGCTTTGCTGGGGGCAGCCAGCAGTGAGGGCTAGGGGCTTGACCGGCTCTTCCTGTAGCTCAGGGCAGCGGGTGGGGCCTCAAGGGCAGCTCGGGGTATGAGGACACATGGCTCTCTAAGGCTGCAGAGCAGGGCTGCTGGATTACAACATCGCTTCTGCCAAGGCTGGAGGACATCCGCAAAACGGAGCTGTGATCTGTGCAGGGCCCCCAGGCAGGGAAGCCCCGCCTGGGCCTGGGGGTGCGGCCTCGATGGGGCCCCACATGAGGGCTTCTCGGCAGCATCTCATGTACTTTTCCCAAGGATACCACGAGTTAGCACTGGTTTCACGCTCTTCCACAAGGAGCGAACTAAAGCCTAGAGTCAGTCAGACATGAGGCGGACACAGGCCGCTCTTGTGTGGGGAAGGAGGCTCCCCTCTGCTTCCTGAGAGAGCTCTGTGCCAGCCCTGAGAAGCCCCCCGAAGCCTGCCGGGCGGCTCAGACCCTGCGCACTGGTGGGGGGGAAGGGGTGGCGCTCACACCATCACAGCACACACACCACCGCCTGGGGCTGTCACGCATCAGGCTGGCCGACCCTGGGGCGGGGACATCACTCCCTCTGCAGGCCCCAGCAGGCAGGCACCCACACCCCACCCAGTGGCCTGGAACAGGCATGCTTGGCAGCGGGCCATCCCCACCCTGGGCTCGGCAAGCGCACAATAAACATCTGATTCACAAGGGAACACAGGGCACTTCTCGGAATCAGTGTGGCTGCAGGGGGTAGGGGTGTGGATACCACAAGGGTGCCCTGCCGACTCCTCGGGCCCCACTGACCTCCCCAGGACACTCCCTCCAGCCACCAAACGAGCTCACACCATTCCAGGAGACCAGCTGGCAAAGAGTGCTGGAACCCAGCATGGCCAGCCCACATGGGCCAAGGGTCAGTCCCCACTGGACCTTGGACCAGGGGTGAAGAAAACAGGAGTCCTGCCAGCAGGTTCCAGCACGGGCTGACCATTCAGGGGACCTCGGGGCTGGAACGTCAGAATCTCTGGTGCCTGGCGAGATGGAAGGAGGTGGGGGGGGACCTTTGTCACCTTGAGCACAGGGAGGCCCCTCCCCAAGGAGAGCCAGCCATGGCTGGCCTTGGGGCTGGCCTTGTACTTGTACTGCTCCTAGTTCAAGGTGCAGCTGGGGGAGCCTGGCCCCCAAGGCCAAATCCATCAGTGTGACCCAGAGCCAGGGGCTTCTATCACCTGAGGATCAGGAAGGATGATTCACGAAGGAGGCTCAGGTCTCCTGGTCTGGGGCTGAGAGGCAGCTCCATCTGTCCTCCCATGCCCAGGCCCATGGGGGTGCTGAAGAGGGGGTTGGGCAGCAAAGCTGGGCCTGCCCGCTGAGGCTACACAGAGCCTGGAATGTTTTCCCCACCACCTCTGGGACATAGGGGAACCACAGCCGGTGAATGCCCGGTCAAGGCCACTGGAGAGATCCAGAGGCCTTCTGGAGAAAGGCCACCAACACTGGGGGAGGACTTCGGCATTCTGAGAGCCCCTGCCCCTGCCTCCCAGGCCCCTCTGCCCTTTCGCCCATTGCCCCCATTGTCCCATCCATGTCCTCACCCCATCCGGCGCACACCAGGCCACTCTGGTCAAACTGGTCTACCACCCTCCCCACTGCCAGCCTTTGGCTCAGTCTGGCCCTGTCTCCATGGCCATCACCACGGCTCAAAGAGCAGCCTTCCTCCTGACTGCAAACCCTGCATCCCCAGGCCACCTGCAGCCCACCTCTCCCAGCCAGGCTGCCCACACAGGCCCCACTACCTGGGGTTATTTAAGGACCACATACGCCTGTGCCTGCGACTTAACTTAGGTCACCGAGCCTCGGCATCTCACCACAGAGTTTTAAGGACAGAAGCCGGGAGGACCCAGGTGGCTCCCCAACCCTGGCCACTCCTGATAGACTCAGGCCTTTGCTTCAAGACCCAAATGGGCAGGCAGGGACTAGGAGCCTGCCCTTTGCCCCAGGCCTCTCCAGGCCCGGCCCCACCCCTACTCCCAAGCAGAGGTTGCCCAGCCGCCACCAGCCCCTTGGACGTTCATCACCTTTATCACCCCCCGTGAGGTAGAGGCTCAGGTAAGGAAACCAGGCTCAGCAGCGCGAGACCTCCTGGCCAAGATCATACAGCTGGTAAATGGGGGTGGCCAGGTTCAAACCCAGGACCCAGCCCCTCTGTGGCCAAGCTGGCCCACGTCGTCCCTCTGTTCCCTCAGGCCTCCCATCTGCAGGGCTGCACGCATGCCTGCAGCCCTGCCAAGGGACGGATGGCAGGGGCTAACTCAAGCACCTTGCTTCCCTCTGTCCATGTGAACAAGAAAAGCCAAAGCAGGTTTGCATCCCACCCACTCGCCTTCTGTCTCTCCCAGGCCAGCCTCCTTGATGGGCTCTTCCCTGACTCTGCAGGCCTGAGGGACTCCCTGAACCGGCCAAGACCCTGTCATCACCCCTCTTCCCAGAAAGCTGACAGGGACTGGCCTGGCCCATCTACCTACCCGTCTGCCTGCTCCCTCTGCACAGGGTGCGCTCCAGCATGGCACACAGAGCCAAGTTACAGGGGTAGTAAGAGTAGGGAAGGGGAGTTTGACAGTCTTTACCCCTTGGAGCCACCATCCTGGCCCCCTGGCCCACCGGGAGCGGAGCCCCCGCTCCCAGGGGCCCCCTGTGTGGGTGTCCTGGGTAAAGGACACAGTGGCAGGGGATTCCAGGAGATGGAGCCAGTCCCCTCCTCTGCTTTTAAAGAGCCTGACCCAGAGAGGACAGGGGGCTGACCCAGGGTCACACAGTGTCAGCGCTGAGCTGGACATGAACCGGGAATCCTGCTCCCACCCCAGGATTTGCCATGTCCCCTTGGACCTCCGACCATTGAGAAAAAGTCCTACATATTTCATCATCATCGCCATCACTGCAAGGAACATCTCCGGAGACCCCTTTGTGCCGGGGACTGGCTACACGCCTCCTAAGCAAGCTCATGTGTGTGTCATGCACGCGGGCACCCGAACGGAGAGCCCTCATCCCCGGCCAGGGCCAGGCTGGAGGGACATTTTACTTAGTATGGCCATCCGGCCACCGCACAGACATCACCAGCCTTGGAAGATGAACAAATGAAGGCACAGAGAGGCTGTGAGGCATTCATGGTCACAAAGGGTGGCAGAGAAGGCAGGCTCCAGGCTGACACATCACAGCAGTACTCTGTCCCTCAGCACTCTCAGAGGAAACACACTGTCAGTACCACTCACCAGGGGAAGCCAAGGCCCAGAGCAGCAGGAAAGAGCCGGGCTGCTGGGAGGGACCGGCCAGCATACCAGAGGCTGTCCCCAACCCCGAAGTCTCCCATCCACTCTGCCCACCTCTCTGACACTCACTCGCAGATTCCCCAAGGCCACGGGGCTATCAGTCTTCACACTTCGGTGTGAATCCGCCCCAAGAGGCAGCTTTCCTCCTACCTTTGTTGAGCGGGCTGAGGGAAGGAAAGTTTGGATTACCAGGACGAGGTGAGGGGAAATTCCCGCTCTGAGCCCTCAGAGGCCCGGTCCAGTGGGTTGCATGAGGTGGGGGGAGGGGGGAGCTGCGCCCCTCGCGAGCCCCAGGGGCCTGGGGAAGCGGGGGTGGAGGGTGGGGGCCGAAAGACGAGAGGGACGCGGGACAGACGCGATGCAACCGCCCTCCACCCCTAGACCGCCGGGGTACACCGAGCGCGCCCCGGAACCCGCAGGCTTCCTCGGGCAGCGGTGCCGAGGTCCCTGGCCCCCGGGACCCCAGCCAGTCCGGGGGACGCGATCGCGCCCCGCCCGTGCCTTACCCGCGAGGCTCTGCTTTCCGCCCGCGAGCCCTCGGTCCCGACGGCGGCTCCCGGCTCCGCCGCCAGGCGTTCCCGCCCGCGGGGCCCGCAGCCGGGCTGCTCTGGCCCGCCCGGGTCCGCCCCGTCGGCCCGGCCCCGCCCCTTCCATCCACCCTGGCCCCGCCCCTCCCCTCCAGCCTGGCCCCGCCTCCCCAGGCTCTGGGCCACGCCCCCATCTGCCGGCAACGCGGCTCGCGGTCGCTGAGGGGCGGGGGCGGGGCGGGGGCGGGGGCGGGGCGGGGGCGGGGCGGGGGCGGGGCTCGGGACCTCCGGGTGTGAGGAGCCCCATTCTTTCCCCACTCCCACTCCCGAGGAGGAGAAGACAGGCGCCCGCTTCGGGCGTGGATACCCCCTACGCCCGTGCACAGCATACAGTAGGTGCTCAATAAATGTAGGTGAGTGAACGAATGAGCAGCGTTTCTGTTCGTTGGGCCAGACCGTGGCCCTACTGGAGGTGGCGCTGCCCCCCCAGCCCCGAGATCTTGATCCTGCAGGAGGAGGTGCTGTGTGCTGACCCCACCCCTGACTCGTGGGTCTGATTCTGATCAGGGGGTGCGGGGCAGGGGCAACGAATGAACCCTTCCTGGCAGAGGAGGGCTTGCTGGGAACTGAACCCCTGGAACCTCGCCCTTGTCAGGAAAGAGCCTCAGGACACTTTCAGCTGCTTCCAAACTGAGACACAGCCCTCTGAGCAGGTCTGGACTCCCATGGCCCAGGGGTCTGGCTGCAACACTGTGAGGCCCAGAGAACCAGGTACTTTGACTTTGCCTCCTGGGAAGCCCCTAACCAACAAGGCCCTTCCCCACGCCTGAGGAAGGGAGGGGGTTTTACAGTCCAGTTTTAGACCCAAATAACCCTGTTTAAGGGACAGGGGCTTAGTGGAGGAAGGAGGCTTGGCAGGTCTCATAGGGGAAGGGCCTTTCAGGGAGCATATAGTTTCCTCCCACCCCCACCCCTAACCATAAGGGCCAAGTAGGCAATGTGAGCTGTGGAGAGAGAGTGAAGGTGTTCTAGGGAGAGGGAGCAAGGCCTGCAAGCTTGTCGGTGAGTGGAGGCTTCTGGGGAAGGGGCCCCACTGCTTAGGGCGTGAGGGGCAGGAGGCAAGGTTCATCCCTATGAGGAGTGGGGGTTGGATCCTGGCCCCAGAGCCCAGGAAGCTGTGAGCAGCGGAAGGGCAGAATCTGGCTGGGGCCTGAAGAGGCTGGCTGGCGGGAATGATGAGGGACAGAAGGCGGACTGAAGACAAAGCATAAGCTGAGCTGACACCCTGCAACCTCCCTGCACCCCCCCCCCCCCCCGGCTCCTGGGTGGGATTTGTGTTCTTTCAGAGATCTCCCAACTATCTTAATGTTAATACCTCGCTAGAGGGGAAAACAACCTCAATTTGACAATGGCAAAGCCTCCAGTACCTTGTAGGAATTTTATAGGGCGGTCCTCCTTAGCATATGAAAATTCTTTTGAAACCTCCCTTTTCCTTACTTCCCCCAACTCCTGAGTATATAATCACCACTCCTCAAGACCCCAGGGCAGCAGCTCTTTCTGCCCAGGGGTCCTGTCCCTGTGCTTTAATAAAACCACCATTTTGCACCAAAGACGTCTCAAGAATTCTTTCTGGACCTCACCCCACCAAACCTCACCTATATTCCAAAACCACATCAGGGAGAGCAGAAGGCCAGCCCAGCAGAGGCTGGGCCTCACCCGAGTGGGAGGCTAAGGTCTGCCTCTCTGTGTCGCACTGGGCATGAGGGGCCGGAGTCCAGCAGGGGGAAATGGCTGGACTGGCTGCTCTGAACGAGGCAGGGATGGGGGCATCCAGGGGCTTGGTTTAAAGTCATGCTGAGGCTGAGGTCCCTGAGGGCCTTAAGGAGACATAGCCAGGCAAAGGAGGTGCCCAGTTGCAGCTGGACAGAGCTTAGGCACATCACTGCCCTCCTGTCCCAGTGCTGCCTGGCAATGGGTCCCGGGCCCCAGAAAGGGGAGACCTGGCTGCAACGGCTCACATGCCCACTGGCGAGACACACCCGGGGTCAGAGAAGTTACCCAGGAGTGTGGGGGCAGTGGGAGAGGCCAGAAAACCAAATGGCCAGGCCCTGAACCCAGGCATGGGGGAGAGGCCCATGTCCACCAGGAGGAAACCAGGACAAAGACAGAACCACTGGAGAGGAAGGGGCAAAGTTAGGGAAGGGGTGGCCAGAGGCAGGTAAGTCTATGGGAAAGCCTTTAGCCAACAGGGCCTCAGTTTCTCTATCTGTGAAATGAGGGCGGGGCCATCTGCTGGAGAGTTGGCAAAAGTTCTGCGGAGGATAGGAGCAAGCAAGGAGCCTGGCACCCCAGCCCTTCAGCCCCCAGCGTTGATAGATACTCTCCCTGCTGGCCCAGCGCCACCCCTCACCCTGGCCTTCCATCTGTGACTCCACCCACCCACAGCTGAGTCTGGCTCTCAGGGCTCCCCTTCACCCCAGAGATTCTGGAATTCTGCCCCTCCGAGCCCACAGAAGTGTGGAAGTGGCTGGGGGGTGGGGTGGGGGGGGCATCCTGGCTGGGCCCTCGGGGCAGCTCAAGCCGCCTGTCCAGCCAGGGAATACAGGAGGCGGGAGGCAGGGGAGCTAGGCACCCAGGGGCCCCCACAGGAGCCGGCAGGCAGGCATGGGTGAGGAGCGGGTCTCGCCGGCTGGGGAGGGTGTGCGGCCGGCCGGCCCTGCAGGTGAGCAGAGATGAGCTGATGAGCTCTGGCCGGCCAGGGGAGACGAGTGGGGCAGGCCTCCCCAGAGCACGACCATGTTAAAGGCACATGAGTGGCACCTGAGCCACACTCACAGGAGCGTGGCTAGTCCCTCCGCCGCACCCATCGCAAGGGTAGCCGCGGCCGCTGGTCTGGTGCGCCGTGCCGGGGCCCAGCACACATCTAGAGGCAGCTGTAGTCTGCGGGTGGGGGTGGGGGTGGGCAGGACCTCGATAAGACGAAGATGGGGTGGGGGGTAAGATCGGCTGCTGGCCCAGAGGCCATCCCCTCCCCTAAAGCCTCGCAGCTGCCTGAGCCCTGACCATGCCCGAAGTCACGTCCCTGGTGCCAGGCTCTGTGCTGATCGCCAGGCTTAGCACGGACTCCCAAGGCTCATGGTCCCTGGCTCACTCACCACCTCTGCCTGGGTATCTCTAAGCATCTCAGTTCAACACATCCGAAAGCAAGGCCCTCATTTCCTCTGCCCTCCCCAGCCCCAGCCTTGTTCTTCATGCCTCTCCTCCTCTAACTCTATGCTTACACTGTCTAGAACCCTGCCCCCTCTCGGACACTCACCGTACCATCCTCCCTCATCTGATCTCCTGTCCCTGCCCTTGCCTCGCGGTATCCAATGTCACACCAGAGGGATTCGGTCACAATGCCAGGTAGACCATGTCACCTTTCCACTCTGGGACCTCCCAGAGCAAATGCCTGAGTTCTCACTGTGGGCCCTGCCAGTACAACCCTTCTGTTCTCTCTCTGAGCTTCTCTCTTCCCAGTGCCCACCCCACCCCCAGGGGCCACACCAGCCTTCCTGCTGCTGGGGAGGGAGGCCGGGAGGGAGGGTTGGGCCTCCAGCACACCAGGCACGTTCCCATCCCAGGGCCTTTGCACTTGCTGTTCCCCCCAGACGATGCTTCCCCCAGATTTCTGTGTGGCTCACCTCCTTACTTCCCTTGGTCTCTGTCTTAGTCCCACTTTCTTAGACAGTTCGCTCCTTATTTCTCTTATTAAAGCTGTGCACCATCCTCATCTCATGCTCCCTCCCTCCCCGTCCTCCTCTGAACCCTTATGTATATGTATATCTTTTTCTTCCCCCTTCCCCTAAACCCCTGTATATTTGTATTGATTATGGCTGCCCCCCTCTGGAGTGTCATCTTACAAGGTCAGGACCATGCTTGCTTGACCAACCGCTGCTTCCCCAGGGGCTCGGTGCCTTCCTGGCACAAGAAGTGGTTGATGGATGAACAAAGACCTCAAGGGGCAGCAGGAAGGGGCAGGTGTAGGCAGCACTGCCCATCGGGGCGCCCATATCCAGTGGACCCTGGAAGCATCAGCGTCCTCACCCGGCGCAGCCCCAGGAGGGGCCCTATGGTCATACCAAGTATCACCTCACCAGCTTGCTGTGGAGAGGAACGAAGGGTTGGCTTGCTCCTGGGCTGGGCCAAGGCCACCGGCTGCACTCCTGTACCCTCTGGCAGCTTGCCTCTCAGTTGGGAACAGTGAGGAACAAGTGCCCACCCCATTCCCCTAACCACCTGTGTGTCGGGGGGGGAGGGCGCATTTCGAGCCACCCTGGGCAGTGCCCCTGGCCACACAGCCTAGCTGGTGAGGGAGAGGGAGTGGCGCCGGGAGGGGGTGACGCCGGGAGGGGGCGGCGCCGGGAGGGGCTGGCGCCGGGAGGGGTGATGCGGGGAGGGCTCCTGGCTGCCGGGCTCTGGAGGCACCTCTTCCAGGGACCCACTCACAGTAGGTGCCCTGGCAAGGGGTACAGGCTGGGCAGGAGCTATCCGCTTCTGGCCCCAGGCCGTTTCCCAACCTCAGGCCTGGCCACCAGTGCTCCTCACTGCCTTGCCCTGGGTGGGAGGTGGGGATGATTTTTCCTTTGCTGGAAGCGGAGGGAGAGCAGTAGAGTGGGAGCTGGGGCCAGAGGGGAGGCAGCGGAGAGGCTTACGGGAGGCCTGTGTGCTGGGCTAGAGATGGGGGGCTCTCATCCAGACTCCAAGCCAGAGCTCCTCCAGCTGGTATCCCCACTGCCTCCTCACCCTCTCGCAGCCTTCCTGAGAGAACCAGCTCACTCTCCCTGCCCCCGGAGGCCTCCCAATTGCTAGCATTCCTGCCCAGATGCCCACCTACATCCCAGCCCCACCTACCACACTGCACAGAACTCGCTGGACTTCCTTGCTAGCACCCTCACCAAGCAGGGATCCTGGGGACAGGGCCTTGTCAGCCAGGTCTGCATCCCCAGCATCGTCCAGCACAGGGCCCTGACCAGAGGCTGCCCTCCGTGGGTGGCCCCGTCTGTGGGCTTCTGGGTGGGCCGCCCACCATGAGCACCTGGAGGGCAGCCCCCGCATTGGGCTTGCCGTGTGCCCCTCATGCCTGGTCCAGGCCTGGCTTGGGTGTGTGGGTCCCTGTGTGCCCCCTTCTCGGTCAGCCTGAGAGCCTTTCTGGGGACAGCCGAACCGAGCAGCCCTGCTGGCCTGGGAGGGCACTCCTCGCGGGGTGTAGTCGGTGTGGAGACCGGAGGGCGGAAGGAAAAGGGAGTTGTGGGGCTGTGAGCCCTCCCTGCCCATCCACCTCCCCTCCCTGAGTGGGCTGCACCCTGCCAGCCAGCCCCCAGCAGCCTCCCCCAAGCCCAGGCCGGCCACTGTCTCTGCCCTCTGAGGGGTTTGTTTGGGTGAATTTTCCACATAGAATAACAGTGTGAAGCTGGGCCCACTAGGAAGTTCTATTTTAAGACACCAACCCCATGGGTAGAGGACGTAGGGCCCACGCACACACTCCTATTTCTATTTTTAGATCCAACCACCTCTGCTCTCAGCCCCCGGAGCCCAATTTGGAACTTGAAAGGGGCCCATTCTATTCTGGGTCCCACTTCCGGCCTTCGTGGTGCGGAGGAGGTGGGTGTTTGTACACAGGGAGCCTTCTCCATCCTCCTCTTCAACCCCCCCCATTCTGAAGCTTCTGCAGCCTGCGGCCCATGTGACCTCCAGGAAGGGCCTGGGGCCTGGCAGGGGAAGCCCACGGGGCTTGGGGAGGGGAAGCTGTGGCCCTCAGGACAGGAAGGCCTCCTGGAGCCCCCGGGGGGGGCCCCAGCTATCAGCCTGCCCAGGGTCAGGGGACAGCCAGCACTCCCCCTGCCAGCACTGGACACCGGGGTGAGGTGGGACCGTGAAGCCTTCCTCCCCCAGACGTGGGAGGAATAGGGGTGAGCCTGGGGGGGCTCCCAGCGCTGCCCTCCAGGCCCTGCCTCAGCAGGAGTGAATGAGAGTTGTCCGCCAGGCTCCCAGAACTTCCTGCCCAACTGGGCCTCTCGCTGGTTCTGGGAGAGTCTCGGCGGGCCTGCCGCCGCCTGCCCGGGGACCACTCCTCTCCCCCTTCCGCTCATCCATCCTCAAGAGTGGACTCTGGCCTCTACTCCCGTTCTCATGGGCCCTCCCGACATTGGCTGGCAGCTCTAAGGCTCCCAGATGCTGGCCTGGGGTCACCACCCCTCTAACCGTGCGCCCCTCCCCCCAGCCAGTCCGTAGAACTGGCCTCACGGTGCCCTCCTGTGTTCCCATCCCCACTCAGGCTGGGGGGACCCCTGCGCCCCGGGCCGTGCCCGGCCAGTGCCCACCGCTGTCGCTGAGTGCCCGGCTTCCGAGCCCCTGCCCACCCCGCCTTTCCTCCCAGCCTTGGACAGTGGTGGGACTGGGAAGGGGTGACCACGGCCCGCCAACAGTGGACTTCGGAGCAGTGCCCAGCCCAGAACCGGCTCTGAGAGGGGCGGCAAGTCCAAGGACCCCAAGAGCAGCGAGTCCTCCATCTCACGGGGAGGCCAGGAGCGGAGTGGGGAGGGGCTTGCTGGGGCATGGCCGAACCAGGTGCAGGCAGGGGGCACCCATGGCCTGCCCTGAGCGTGTGCTCACATCCCTTACCCCAACCCATCCTGCAACCACCATGAGAGGGCAGCGAGCCCCCTATTCAGAGGCGAAAACCAGGGCTCTGAGAAGCAGAGCTCTGCAAGTCTGGCTGCAGACCCTGGGCGCAGCTCCCACAGAACAGAGATATAAGGTTGCTGTTTATGTTCTTGTTTCCTGTTGCAAGAAATTAAGGGCAAAGTCGCGTGTGTTCATCTCGACTCATTCACAGACAGCGTTGGAATGCCTGGCTGACCATTAGGGATAGAAAGAGATCCTACCTCCCATCTTTTTTTTAAGAAATTTTATTTATTTTTAATTTTTTAAAATTTTTTTTAATTTTAATTTTATTTTTTTTCACAGAGAGAGACACAGCGAGAGAGGGAACACAAGCAGGGGGAGTGGGAGAGGGAGAAGCAGGCTTCCCGCCGAGCAGGGAACCCGATGCGGGGCTCGATCCCAGGACCCTGGGACCATGACCTGAGCCGAAGGCAGACGCTTAACGACTGAGCCACCCAGGCGCCCCTTATTTTTTATTTTTTTAAAGATTTTATTTGAGAGAGAGAATGAGAGAGAGAGAGAGAGCATGACAGGGGGGAGGGTCAAAGGGAGAAGCAGACTCCCCACTGAGCAGGCAGCCCCATGTGGACTCGATCCAGGGACTCCGGGATCATGACCTGAGCCAAAGGCCGATGCTTAACCAACTGAGCCACCCAGGCGCCCCCTACCTCCTATCTTATGCCAAAATAAGTTTCACCCAGATCAAAGACTTAAAGTGTGAAAGAAAGAAAGAGAGAGAGAGAAAGAAAGAAAGAAAAAGAAAGAAAGGAAGGAAGAAAGAAAAAGAAAGAAAGGAAGGAAGAAAGAAAGAAAGACGGGGCGCCTGGGTGGCTCAGTTGGTTAAGCGACTGCCTTCGGCTCAGGTCATGATCCTGGAGTCCTAGGATCAAGTCCCACGTCGGGCTCCCTGCTCAGCAGGGAGTCTGCCTCTCCCTCTGACCCTCCCCCCTCTCATGCTCTCTATCTCATTCTCTCTCTCAAATAAATAAATAAAAAAAAAATCTTTAAAAAAAAAAAGAAAGAAAGGAAAGAAGAAAGAAAGAAAAAGAAAGAAAGAAAGGAAGGAAGGAAGGAAGAAAGAAAGAAAGGAAGGAAGGAAGAAAGGAAGAAAGGAAGAAAAGAAAGGAAGACATATGCAAAGAGAATGTAGGTGATCATACATTCCGGACGAGGCGGGTTCTCCAGGCTCAACAGCAAAGGCAAAATGACCAGCTTCTGAGGACAAAGGAAAGCACCAGCAGGTATGACAACATAAAGTGACCCCAAAAAAGTGAATGTCAGAAACGCCATAAATAAATTGAAAGGAAAACCACAAGCTGGAAAGGAATACGTGCAAAATGCACGCATCAACAAGGGGTGAATATAAAAAGCATTTTTACGAGTTATTTACAAGTTTCTACATTTAGTTAAAAATGGGAACTGTGTGTGACCACTAACACAACTTTATTTATTTTTTTTTAAAGATTTTATTTATTTATTTGAGAGAGAGAATGAGAGAGAGAGAGCACATGAGAGGGGGGAGGGTCAGAGGGAGAAGCAGGTCCCGATGCGGGACTCGATCCTGGGACTCCAGGATCATGACCCGAGCCGAAAGCAGCCGCCCAACCAACTGAGCCACCCAGGCGCCCACTAACACAACTTTAAACACGTTCCACCTCACCAGTAATGAATAAATACAAACAGGAACAATGAGATGGCGTTTTTTTATTGACTAAGATCAAACTCTTCCTTGGCACCCCAATATCTCAGTGCAGGTAAAAGCAGCTTTTTATGGCTACACATTCGTGTATTTACTTATTATAAGGAGAACTTATATTCACTCTTTCTAGGGCTGCACAAAAATGAGCTGGTCTTGAGGCCCATGTTCACATCCTGCCAGTTCAACCCGATGAAACTGGGCACGCAGCTCATTTGAGCGTGTGTTTTAAATTAGTTTCGACTCATTACCGAAGTCATAGGTGCATGTAATTTCGAGAGTGACATAGTTTTTACATGCCTCCTACAAAACACAGCCGTCCCCTACCCCTCATTTTCCATGGCAACTTTTAGCTCATTCTTTTGGTTTCACTTCCATATTCCCAAGTAACACACTTTTATCGCCACTTCCTGACTCTGATATCATGACACCATCGTTTTGTTCAGGTCGACAGTCAGGGTCGGCATCGTTGTGCTAGCGCGTAAACGCTGCTCCCCTCTGAGCCACAGGATGTGTCCCGATAACTTTTCCTCTCCTGCTCTACTTCTTCCTTCCCTGAACCTAATGTCACCTTTTTCTAAGTTGCTGAATTTCTCATAACTAATTCAACTCTAAATTCTGCCGAATGTCCACATCTCCCCCAAGATACCCTGGTGTATCAGGTCTTCTTTCAACTCAAAATAGATACTGCTTTCTCCACCGGGGTCCAGCCTTCACCCCGGGAGCTGCCGGCCCCGGCACCCCAACATTCCCTTCATCTTCTCTGCTGAGGATCCCCTGCTTCCTCCATCCCACAACTTCCTCTGCTCAGTGGCGCACCCTTTCAATCAAGTAGCTTCCCGAGAAAGGGTGCTGGGACAGAAGCTTTTTGAGGCCTTATCTTTCCGAAATGTGAAAGTTAATGAAGGGAAAGCTCACTGCAGTGGATGTAGTACTACGTTAGGAGGGGAGACTGGCAGGGAAGCTGGAACATTCAGTGCCAATTACAGGAGGAATTGCCAATTACAGATCTCGAACAGAAGCATCCTTGACAGCCCGGAATCCGCAATTCGGCTCAGGTCATGATCCCAGGCCCCAACAGGCAAAGATGGACACTGTGTCTCCTACACGTCAACCGTCTCGCAACTCAGTCGATGGGCTTTTGTTGGAAACAGCTCCTCCCAACATCCTCCTCTTCCTCCAGAAAATGAGTTTCCCCTCCTTTGTTTGTTGGACTTGCCTATAGTTTTACCATATCCCACTTGTCCCAAATAAACCCCATTCTTGCTGGTAAGAGAACTTTTGTTTTTAAGGTTAACAGAGAATATCTTTCTTCTACCCTCTCTTTTGATTAATAGTTGGGTTGACTATAAAATTCTAGCTTAGAAAGCATTTAACTTTGGAAAGTTGAGAACTTTTATCTGTTGCCTTCCAGCTGAAAGTTTTGCTGTTGAGCAGTCTGAAGCCGTTCTGAACCCTGTTGTTTGTGCAGTATCTTCTCTTTCTGACCGGATGCTTGGAAGATCTTCTTCTTATCTCTGGTGTTCTCAAATTTCCCTTTGATGTGTCTTCTGTGTGCATCCGTTCTCATGCTTGGATTGGAGCGTTCAGTAGATCCTTCAATCTGGAAATTCAGGTTTAATTTTTTTTTAAATATTTTATTTATTTGGGGCACCTGGGTGGCTCAGTCGTTAAGCATCTGCCTTCGGCTCAGGTCATGATCCCAGAATCCTGGGATCGAGCCCCGCATCGGGCTCCCTGCTCAGCGAGGAGCCTGCTTCTCCCTCTCCCACTCCCCTTGCTTGCGTTCCCTCTCTCGCTGTGTCTCTCTCTGTCAAATAAATAAATAAAATCTTTTTAAAAAAATTTATTTATTTATTTGAGAGAGAGAGAGAGAGAGTGAGCACAAGTCGGCGGGGAGGGCAGAGGGAGAGGGAGAAGCAGACTTTCCACTGAGCAGAGAGCCTGATGCGGGGCTCGATCCCAGGACCTTGGGATCATGACCTGAGCCGAAGGCAGACACTTAACCTTCTAGACCGGTTCTCTCACACTTTCCTCTTATCTTCAACTGTTTGCTCTATGTTCTGCAAGATTTCTTCAACCCTAGCTCCCAGCTCTTCCACTGAGTCTTCAATTGCCATGACCGTATTCTTCCGAATTTCCAAGAGCTCTTTGTAGTCCGTAAGTGTTCCTTCTTGATAGCACCCTATGCTTGTTTCTTCCTGAGGACATTGATGATGGTTTTTCTTTTTTTTTTTAAAGATTTTATTTATTTATTTGACAGAGAGAGAGCGCGAGAGAGGGAACACAAGCAGGGGGAGTGGGAGAAGGAGAAGCAGACTTCCTGCGGAGCAGGGAGCCCAATGCGGGGCTCGATCCCAGGACCCTGGGATCATGACCTGAGCCGAAGGCAGGCGCTTAACGACTGAGCCACCCAGGCGCCCGATGATGGTTTTTCTAAGTCATCTTCCCGCACAGTCCCTGTGTCCCCCCAGGGGCCCCCTTTTGTTTCGTCTTGATCTTCCAGATCACGGGTGTCCCTCAGACGTCTGGTCATCCCGGCTGGCTGTTCAGGCTGGACAGTGGGACTCGGGAGTCGGGCTTGTTGACTGTCAGTTTTGCCATTTGGTCAGCTGGCAGGAAGGGGCCCCTGGTATCTCCTGGCTGATCAGAGGCCCTGGACAAAATCCCATTGCCATCCTGCCTGGAAGGGAATGACCCAGTTTCCAGTGTTCTGGGCACTGAGGGTGGGGGGTGGGGGCAGGTCTGGGGTTGCAGCACTGTGCACCCTCTCTCCCTCTCCTGCCTGATGGCCCAGTCCAGGGACACTGTGTCCGGCCCACTCCAGCAGAGAAGCCGGCAGTGCCGGCCGGGTGGAGGAGGTCTGCTGGCCCCACTATGGGTGGGCACTACAGAGAGATCTGGTTCTCTGCCTTTCTGACTTTAGCTCCACCCCACCCACACTTCTAGAAGTCCCCCAGGGCCATGAGTTCCTGAGCCTTTTAGAGGGAAGTGGGAGGCCCTGGGGCCAGGGGACGTGGGGAGCCTACCTCTGTCCTGAGGCTACCAAGGCTGGAGTTAGTCCCTCCCTCTGAAACCCCACTTCCTCATGCACTGGGGGACGACTGCATTTTCCCTGGGCTCCTCCCACCTGAAGGAACTTTATACCAAAGAAGGAGCTTTCCCAGGTTGCTGCAAACGCCTGAGGAGCCCAGCTGGCTGCCATCCTAAGAACTTCACTCTTTGGGTCTGCCTGCCCTTGGGCAGTCTGTTTTCAAAAGTCTTTGTTGAAAATAACCCCAGGGGCACCTGGGTGGCTCAGTGGGTTAAGCGGCTCTTGATCTTGCTCAGGTCCTGATCTCAGTGTCATGAGCTGGAGCCCTGCGTTGGGCTCCGCTCTGAGCATGGAGCCCACTTAATAAAAAACAAAACAAAAACAAAAGCAAAAAACAAAAAACCCCATCAAACCCCAGTTAGCATTAGGCTTTTACGTTGAACATCTTAACTCACAGATAACACTTTAGGGCGCCAGGGGGCTCAGTTGTTAAGTGTCTGCCTTCGGCTTAGGTCATGATCCTGGGGTCCTGGGTCCCTGCTCAGCCAGGAGCCTGCTTCTCCCTCTCCCACTCCCCCCTGCTTATGTTCCCTCTCTAGCTGTCTCTCTCTCTCTGTCAAATAAATAAATAAAATCTTTAAAAAAAAAAACATTTTAGCAGTCACCCAACACCTGTGTTGACAGGTAACCGCTTGGTTATCAGCTAACGCCTCAAATATCAGCCAATACCCTTGCTGATTGCCAAGAAGAAGGCTCTGTCTGGGAATGAAATACAGACAGTCCCCTGTGGGGGGGGGAGGTGAAGAGGGGGGATAGAGGGTGGGTCCGGGAGGAGGAAAACGTTCCCACGGGGAACGGAGGAGCCAAGACCCAAGAGCCACCATGACCACGTTAGCCTAAGGGACCGGCTGGGGGCTCCGGTGGCATCACCTTCACAGGTGAGGTCACTTTCAGCTTATGGGCACATTACCCCCATCCAAAGAGGGTGGCCTCTCCAGGAACAGGGACCACAGCTCACGCTGGCCACACTCTGGGCACTCGATACAAATGTGTTTAATCAATAAGAAGATTAGACTATGCATACCTTCTCTCCATTGAACGGGTGCAAACGTTGGGACCAGAGAGAGGAGATATTTGGGTGTTTTTTTTTTTTTAAGATTTTATTTATTTATTTGAGACAGAGAGAGAGAGAGCACAAGTGGGGAGGAGGGTCAATGGGAGAGGGAGAAGCAGAGTCCTTGCTAAGCAGGGAGCCTGATGTGGGGCTCAATCCCGTCCTGGCATCACGACCTGAGCTGAAGGCAGACGCAACCACCCAGGCACCCCGAGAGGAGATATTTGTCAAGGGTTCCCCTCCCCAGGGCTGCGCTGGCTTCCTGCCCTGCCTGTCCTCAGCTGTCATGCCCCGTACCCACCTACCCCCGGAGAGTGCCAAAGGTGCCCAGCCTCCAAGTGCCTTCACTGGGCCTTTCGTTTATTCCGAACCCTGGGACCCTGGCTGGGAGAGCCCTGCCTTACTGACCCCCTTAGAAAACTGCTGCCCGGGTCGGGAAGAGGATATTGAGGGTCCCAAGAGTTGGCTTCTTGGCCCAAAGCAGGGCTATCTAGGGCCCTCTGCTTCCATAAGAAGGCTCGAACCTTCTTGAATTCTCTCTCTGGGGCCGAAGGGTCTGGAAAGATGTCCCGGCACTAAATGTGCCCAGGAAACGGAACAAGATGGAGAGAAACATGATGTTTCCAGAAGGGCTCTTGGGGATGTCGTATATCCAGTGGGCAGGGAGGGGTCTGTCGGACAGTACTCAAAGGCTGGCTGGGAGGAGGGCAGCCGGAGAGGGCAACCCCATGATCCCCCAGCCAGGGTTGCCTATCACTCTGGCTGGGCAGGACGAAAGCGGAGGCCCGCACCCTGCAAGGCCACTGGAGCATGTATGAGCTCCAGAGACTGGCAAGGAGTATGGTTGTCCCGACCTTCTCCTGGTTCCCCACCCCTAGCAGCCCCTTGAGACTGGGGTGGGGGGGTGGAGGAGGTCCCAGCTCAGCCTCGGCAAATGATTTATTCACCCCTGCATGCTACATATATTCACTGAACACCAAAACGTTCCCTCATTCCACAAATCTCGGTTGGCGGACGCCTCCCACGTGAAGCACCGTGCCAGGTGCTGGGGTGATGGTGAGCTGGCTGGTGAGGGAGGTCCTTTCCACTCCACACCCCACCTCCCGCACCCCAGGTGAGGGCAGTGCCACCCTCCTCATTGAGCAGGCCCACGGCCTCAGGTCCTCCTCGACATTCTCTCACACCCCACCCCACTCTGTGCAAGTTTCCTAGGGCTGCCGTAACAATTACATGAAACTCAGTGGTTTGAAACAGCACACGTGCATTACCTGACAGTTCCGGAGATCAGAAATCTGATGTGGGCCTCCTGGGGCCAACATCAAGTTGTCTGCAGGCCTGCGTACCTTGGGCAGGCGCTTAGGGCAGAGTGCCTTTCCTCGCTGTTCCCAGCCCCTGGACACGGCCGCCTTGCTCAGCGTGTAGCCTTCCTGCAGGGCTCAAAGCCACAACAGCAGGTAGGGTCTCTGGGCCTCTCCAGAGCTGCTCCCTCTGCCTGGAAGGCTCTTCCCTCAGAAATCTGCATCTCTCACTCCTTCACCCCCTGCAAGTCCTTGCTCAAAAGTCTTACTTAATGCCACCACCTGCCTCCGTTCCGGCTCAGCCTGCTAGCGAGGGAGCAAGCGTTCCAAAACCAGATCGTGCAGCGGGACTAAGGCACTGGCCTGTCGAGGCCCCAGGTCATCAGGCTTCCTGCTCCGTTTTCTCCCCCTTGGTCTAGCCACAGCCGAGCTAGCGCGCTCAGATCAAAGGCTTCTCCCACGTGTGGCTGGGATGCTCTCCGTGGTAGATCAGAGATTGGGGGAGGAGAGAGAGAAACTGAGGGGAGGGAACGTCAGGGGCATCTCCAGCCAGCCTTCCCTGGGGAGAGCCACATCCGCATGTTGGAACGTTTCAGAGCTACACATCCAGCTCCCAACCATGAAACAGACATGCTCTCTCCTTGTTCCCTGACAAATGCACCTTGCAGCAGCCTGGAAGGCTTGGTCTGGGTTCACAGTCTTGGGCTCCCCTGAGTTCTTTGCATGAACGGTAAACACAGAGGGAATGTTGGCCGGGCCCCTGTTCTGAGACCTTCAGCCTCCCCTATGTGTACCCCCTCAAGGGGTCCACTCAGCTCCCTACCCAGCTCTGTCGCTGTATCCCTGGGGCCGCACACACCAGCAGCACCATCCCCGCGTAGCAGGACAGGGCTGGAGACAACTCCTGCCAGGGCCGTTTGTCGGGGAATTCCAGGTCCTGGCCCCCAGTGTGGTCTCGAGATTCCTCCTGCACGGGGGGGACATGGGCAGAGGAAGGCAGAGTGGGGTCCAGGCAGGAGGATACCTGCAACTGGAAGATGAGGGTCATGACAGTGGAGACCAGTCAACATCAGCGAGCTTACCCGAGGACCACACCATGGCTGGGACCCCCTTCCCCAAAGCCCTGTGACCCATGAGTTCCCTCTCTCAATCCACTTGGACACCGTCTTAGGGAGAGAAGCAGAGGAACGAAGCAGTGTTCGAGGGCACGTTTCCTAACGAAGTCTGAACAAACACCTCCTTCAGGGCCATGGAAGCTTCTGGATGTAACCACACTTTGGACCAACAGGACTGAAGTCAAATTCCGCCCCCAGCACACAGGGGCCTATGAGAGAGAGCAGGCTGGTGTCTCTACCTCTGCGATGAACTGGGAGATGAGCAAGGTTGTTGAGTGATGTACAGAGGGTTCCGGGCCGGCAGGGGCAGGCCGTGAGCCCCGAACAGCCACGATGAGACCCCCGGGCACCCAGGGTTCAGTTGTGAGTGTTCAGGTGCAGGGTGAAGCTGGGATTCGCACATACTTTGGGTCCTGCCTGAGGCTCTGGTCCCCGTGCTGGCTGGCCCCTGGAAGCACTGGGCCACACTGCCCCCTTGTGGACACTCACTTAGGGGACCCCCCCCCAGCAAGCTTAGGGTACAGCCTGGGCATCCTGGGCCCCAGAGCGCCCTCTTGTGAGGCAGGGTGTGGGGGAGGGGGGCAGCCCAGGTCTTGGGTGCCACCGGGATGGTGGGGGGGGGTTCTTTACTTGGCGTCCGATGTCCCTGAACTCTGGCCAGGAGGTGAGCTGCCTTGAAGTGCTCCATCTGTCCCAGTCCCTCTCTTGCCCTCTCCTGTTGCCCCACTCCAGCGGGCCCAGCCTCCTCTGAGGCTCTTGACCAGGCCTAGCACTCACCCCCAAGACCGTGCCCTTGCTGTTCTCTCCACCTAGAAGGTTATTTGCCCAGACACCTGCATGCCCTCTCCTCCCTTCTGGTGGCCAGTCACAGGCCACCCGTCTTCCCTGAGCATTCTGAATAGAAACCAGGAAGAGTCAGGGTTGGAGCTGGGCTCCTGGTGGGGTCAGAGAGGGCACCAGGAGGAGGGGATGCGGAAGGGTGAGTCAGGGTGGGGGGCTCTGACCTCCCTTCTCGCCCCCAACCGAGCCTCCTCCCTTGTGCTTGCCCTCAGTGACAGTCTCCCTGCTGAGCTGGACCTCTGGGAACCTCATGAGCCGTGGAGGGATGGAAAGGGGATGGAAGGAGGCATGGACGCTGGGCCTGGGAGGGGCCGGTGTGCAGCTCACAACCTCCCCCCTGGGAGCTGAGCCAGCATAGTCTGTTCTGCGACCTCCGCAGTGGCCACCTGTGAGCCCCGCCTCCTGGGAGCACCATCATGTGCCCCTGATCCCACAGTCTGATGCCCACCCCGCAGTCTGCCACCACTTTCTGATGAGCAAAGCCCCACTTATCATGGCAAACAGTACAAGACAACTAGCAGATAAAGCCAGTAATGCTGATGCCCGAGGTCCCTCTTTTAGGATCATCCCTTGTGAGGTGGGCAGAGGGCACCTGGGATCCAGGGGTGCACAGGGAACTGTGGGTTGAGGAAGGATAGCCGCCTTGGGGACAGAGCAATGTGGTGGCTCCTGAGCTATCATTGTCAGCAGGGGTTCTGAAAAAGCAAGGATGCACCCCAGGAGGTGGGGCCCCCAGGTGAGCACCTGGGGTAGTCCCTGAGCAGCAGTGTGGACAGAGCCGGGTCGGCTCCTGGTGTCTGCTGGCCTCCTTGCTGTGTGTCACTCTGTGACTCCGTCTTCACACAGCCTTCTGTGTGTGTCTGTGTCTTCCTTCTTCTGCCTCTTACAAGGTCACTTGTCATCAGTTTTAGGGCCCACCCGGATAATCCAGGATGATCCCCACATTTTGAGATTCTTACCTTAGATTACATCTGCAAAGCCTCTTTTCCCAAATAAGGTCCCATTCACCAGTTCTGGAAGTCAGGATTTGGACATGTCTTTCTGGGGTACACCCTGCAACCCACTGCAGGGGGAATCCACTTTGTTGTTCAAAGAATATATCATCTCATGGAGAGCCCAGTGCTTGCCACGAGAAGGGGGATCTGCAACCTCGGGGGAGAAGCATTTGCCCGGCACAGGATGGGGGCAGCTCCTTGGGGCCACCCAGCTACCCGAGCTTAATTCTCTCACCTGCTATCCGGGGTGACCCCACACATGAGGTAGCTGTTAGTTGTGCAAAAAGTGGCAGGAACAAACATTCCAGGCAGAGGGAACAGCAGGTGCAAAGTCCTGAGGCAGGAATAAACTTGGTATTTTTAAGAGGCTCTCAGGATGGCTGGTCCACAGAAGGACCATGGTGAGTGGGGTGCAGACATGCATGAGAACAGGCAGGGCCACAGGCCTTTGCGGCTGCAGGCTATGGATAGGGCTCGGCCTTTTTCCACTGTCTCATTCCCATTTGAAGCTCCCAGGACTTGCTCTTCCGGGACCATGGGGGCCGAGAGGTCAGCAAGAGTATGACCTCATCTTGCATGACCTCTGCTGACACCCACTGGCCGGGTTCAGTGTCGAGGGGCAGGGACATAGTTTTGGCCTACTCTAGTGCAGGTACCCAAAGTCACTTGGCAAAAGGACATGGCGAGAGGCGGTGGGAGGCTGGGAGCAGCAATCAGTAATATGCATTCACTGCGAAAAGCCCCGTGAGGGTTCCCAAGATGCCCTCGGGCTCAGGGACTCACTAGAAGGACTCACAGAACTCGGACAAGCTTTTATACTCACAGTTAGGATTTAGTACAGAACAGGATATGGATCACAATCAGCAAAGGTGGAAGGCACATACGCCAGGGGCCGGACAGCCCAGGCACCAGTCCCGTTGTTCCGGCCCCGTGGTGTTTAAGGACAGCACTTACTCATTCAGGTAACAACGGACCCAGCAATGGTAGAAATGAGGCTGGATGCAAAATTTAAAAGTACAGGCAAGGCTTTATTGGGGTTTATGCTTTTATTATTATTATTATTTTTTTAGAGAGGGAGGGCAGGGTGGGGCAGAGGGAAAGGGAGAATTTAAGCTGTCTCCTCACTGAGGGCCAAGCCTGACATGGGGGCTTGATCTCAGGACCCTGAGATCATGACCTGAGCTGAAATCAAGAGTTGGATGCTCAAATGACAGAGCCACCCAGGCGCCCCTTTCGGGGTTTATGCTTGAGCATGAGGAAGGCAGCACAAAGGGAAGGATCCTCAGGCTGGCTCTCCCAGGGGAGGTCAGGGAGAGTTTTTAAAGGAACAGGTGGAAAAAGGGTGCTGTGGGAGGGAATTTATTAGCACCTGTGTGCTTAAAGTTTGTGCTGCTTCTTCATGCCGCTTGTGCCTAATTAGCATGTTAAATCTCCACCCCAGGCATGATTTTTAGTATTATAATGAGGGGAAAAGTCGGTGAAAGGTCAGCACTGGGGTCCCTCTTGGTGCAAACTGGTTTGGTCCCATCTTCGCCAGTGTCATAGTAAGCATCCTCCCTCTGCATTCCTGCAAGATACACTACTTGAGAACATAGAGGTTTAGTTTTTCTTTTTTTTTCTTACGGAGGTAGCCAAAGAATGCTGGATTTGGGAGTCAGGGATAGCAGACCTGAGTCCAGTCCCTGTTCTGTCTCACTGCCCACCAGGAAGCTCACCCAGCCTTGATGTCGCTGTGGAGAACCAGTGTGACTGGCCTTAGTCACTCAGTCTCCAGCCCCTCCAGGGGTCAAGCTAGTACATCGTGCCCCTGGCCCTGCCAGAAATCCTATAGTCAGTAAGGAAAGGGTTAAGGTCTAAGCAGGGAGAGGAGGGGCCCCTTGGCTGGGCTCTGAGACAATTCCTGGCTGGCAGGAGGACTAAGCCAGAGGGAGCAAGAGATAAGGAAACAGACCACCTGGCCTCCGACCCCAGAGTATTTTTCTTTGGCTGCTACAGTGTATCACAGAGAATGACCAAACCTCAAAGAATTAAGTTATGAAGGGTGTTATCAACCGTCTGTGCTCAAACCAAGACAGCACAAGAATCTCCAGGCCACAAGCTTCCCGGTCAGTTCTCAAGAAAAGACTGCCCCTAAATGCCCTCCGTGGCAACCCATTTGGGACGTCTCTCACTCTAGGAGCTTCTCCTTTCCTTTCTGCTCTCACCTTAATAAACTCGCACTTCATTTCACCCTGTTGTGTCCGTGAGATTCATTCTCGCCCTGCGATCCTGTAACATTAGCACAGACCATGTGGTGTGGCTGGAGGCCTCCGGGTAAGCAAAGAGATCTTATCAGACAGAACATTCCAAGGGTTTAGAGACTATCTCCCAGGAGCAGGTCCAGGGCCCCTACTTTCTTCGGAGTGTGTGCAGAGTTTGAGCACCCAAACCTGCATGCTAATCCTTTATTGCACAAACCCAAGCACTGCATAACTGCAGGGCATGGAAACCAGATGCTCCCTGGACCATCTCCCGCTGTGGGCCAGGCTTCGTAGAGCTTTGTTTCAGGTCACGTGAGCATGGACGGTGGGCGTAGGGCTGGGCATAGGAGTTCTTCGGGCTAGTGGGTGAGGAGTGGAGAGGGGCGGGGGGCCAACCCACAGAGAGGGTAAGAAGGGTGGGCAGTGGCCACGTCAGCCCTGGATCTGAGGGCTCTCTCCTCAAGCTGGTGCTCTTTCTGCTGTTCCAGTGCACCAGGAGCAAGGGCACCCTAAAAAAGCACAGGGCAGAGGTGACAGCCCGCATGACAGCTTACTGTCTGTGCTAGCCTGGCTGGGAAGGTACGGAGACACTTGGAGGCAGAGGGTGTGCTTCTTCCTCCGTTTGCCACGGCAGGTATGACAGGACCAGACAACCTTGCCGGGTGCTGTGACGGACTCAGAACCCAGGCTCTTGACGGCCACTCTCCGTGCCCCGTCCGTCTCTGTGCTTCACCTTTTCCCTCTCCCAAAGGCAGAGGGAGCCTTCCTCCATGTGTCGGGCACCTTACAAAAGAGTAGAAAATATCTTTGTGCTACTCAGTAGCATCCCCACTGTTATAGACTGAATTGTGTCCCCCCAAAACTCATGTGTTGAAGCCCTACCCCCTGAATGTGACCGTATTTGGAGACATGGCCTTTAAGGAGATAATTAAGGTTAAATGAGGTCATTAGGGTGGGGTCCTGATCCACTAGGACTTGGGGTCCTTTTAAGAAGAGAGACTGCAGGGGCGCCTGGGTGGCTCAGTCCGTTAAGCGACTGCCTTCGGCTCAGGTCACGATCCTGGAGTCCCGGGATCGAGTCCCGCGTCGGGCTCCCTGCTCGGCGGGGAGTCTGCTTCTCCCTCTGACCCTCCCCCTCTCATGCTCTCTGTCTCTCATTGTGTCTCTCGCAAATAAATAAAATATTTAAAAAAAAAAAAAAAAAAGAAGAGAGACTGCAGGGATGTGTGTACACAGAGAAAAGGCCTTGTGAGGACTCACGGGGAAGGGGGGACCCGTGCCAGCCCAGGAGAGACCAGACTGGCTCGCACCTGGAATTCCAACTTCCAGAAATGGGCGAAGTAAAGCCTGCTGTTTAAGCCCCCCATCTGTGGCATTTTGTTATGGAAGCCCGATCTAAGACACCTTCCTCCAAGTAGGAACTCTGCTGGGAACGGAAGTTCCTCACCACCCGTTATCTCTCCACCGAACACACTGGGAAGGGAAGGGCTTGGGTTGGGGGTGGGGTGGGGACATCACAGCAGGTGTGTGCAAATGTGGCGGCTTAAGCCCCACCAGCAGCCAACCTGATCGGCCACTGTTGGGTGGGTGTGCTTGGCCCCGGAGAGGCCCCCAGCCCCTTCTCATACCCCTTCTCAGCACAGCTGCTGCCAGAGGCTGTTCTGGCCCCACTCTGGCCAGGGTGTTGGCCCCTGTAACTCTCCCCAGGCACATTTTCCTCTGCTTGGGACTCACTCCTTTCTGTGCCCTAGGTTGCCGTTGAAACTCCCCTCCGTTTGGCTGCCCTCCTGTTTCTCCTTCTTTGCTCCTTATTTATTTACTTATACATTCCTCCCCTTTCCTGTACAAAGTTTCCTTACTTTGCAACTTCTTTCTTTCTTCCTCCCTTCCTTCCTTCATTTCTTTTTCTTTCTTTTTTTTTTAAAATATTTTATTTATGTATTTGACAGAGAGAGACACAGCGAGAGAGGGAACACAAGCA
Organism: Neomonachus schauinslandi; assembly: GCF_002201575.2. NCBI lineage: Eukaryota > Metazoa > Chordata > Mammalia > Carnivora > Phocidae > Neomonachus > Neomonachus schauinslandi. Next base: position 201,974,341 of record NC_058404.1, read on the forward strand.
GGGGGGAGTGGGAGAGGGAGAAGCAGGCTCCCCGCTGAGCAGGGAGCCCGATGTGGGGCTCGATCCCAGGACCCCGGGATCATGACCTGAGCCGAAGGCAGACACTTAACGACTGAGCCACCCAGGCGCCCCTCTTTTTCTTTTTTTTGAAAGAGGGTCTGTCTCCACCATCAGAGTGCTTGCCCATGAATCCCCAGTGCCTGACTCAGTACCCGGATTTTAGCTGAAGGCACTGGCATGTTGTTAACAACACTGTGAAGGATGTTAACCTAAGAATCCTCACAGCACCGTGTAGGACTCCTGTTGTGGAAAGTGTGCCATCCCTCATCCGGAATCCTGAGATCCCCAAAGCTTGGAAACTCAAAATGTCTTTCTTAAAGTTGGTGAGAAATCTAACTTGAAAGCTGTAAGGCTTTTCATCGTCTTTCTTTATCTCAGTCTGAATAGTCATCTTTGGAGAAATGTTAATGTATCTGGCTTTGGGGTGCCGTCCATGCCTCAGTAGGCACACCGTAATGTACTACCTGTTAGTTTTCTGCTTCTGCGTAACAAACCGCACACCTCAGGGACTCAGAAGCAGCTTCTCCGAGTGGTTGTGGCTCAGGGTGTCCCATGAGGTCACAGGGAAGATGTAGGCTGGGGCTGCATCACCTAAAGGCTTGCCTGGGCTGGAGGGAGCGGTTCCAAGGAAGCTCACTGACTAGGGTGGGCAAGTTTGACGCTGGCTATTGGCACAAAGCTTTAGTTCCTCACCACCCGTTATCTCTCCACAGGGCTACTTGGTGTCCTCAGGATATGGTGGGTGGCTTCCCCCAGAGCTGGTGATCCAAGAGAGAGCAAGGCAGTAGCCACAACGTCCTTCCACTTCACTGCAGAAATCACACTCCATCCTTTCTGTAATATCCTAATGGTGACAATGGCATCAGGGCGTGAAATCACTAGAGCTGGATCCCAGGAGCTGGGAGACCCTTTCCGGAGCCTGGCTACCTCAATGACACATCCCTACATAAAATCCAAAATTTGGAAATCCATTCGGATTTCCAAAATACATGGGGCCCCGAGAGTGTTGGATGAGAGACTGGAATGCCCATTTCACGGCTGAGAACCAGGGCCAAGGGCGCTTGACCTGCCCCAAGCTATAGGTATAGCAATAAAATGAGGACTCATCCCACCTCGAACAGCCGTGGGGCCGGAGCTGTGTCTTTGTCTCCACCACTGCCTCAGCCAAACAAACTGTGCCATCCATAGCCGTAGCCACGGGGATTGTGGACCTACACCTCATCTTCTAGTCCCCACAACACCCCCGACCAGGCAGGGAGGGTACCGGCTCTGACCTTCCCTCTGCAGAGGAGGAAGTGTGAGTTGGCTTTGCTCATACGCTTGTCTGATTTACAAGCCTGCCAGGGTTTTCCCGGGGCCCAGCCCGAGCTTGGCAGTGGACTACAGAAAGGGGAAAACCAGATGGGGACAGGGCGGAAGACGCAGCGGCTGTGAGGGAGGAACCTTTGAAACAGTGCAGGTGTGCCTGGGCCTCATTGTGGGGGAAAGCTCAGACTTTGAAAAGGAAAGCAGCGTGGAGCCAGAAAACCACCGGGAGTTGGTCTGGGAAGGTGGAGGAAGGAAAGGGACGGAGCAGTGCGGGTAGGACAGGGCAGCTCGCTCCTGCCTTCTGCTCTCAGACTAGCTTAGCGAGGGGCGCGTGGGCCCGGCGCCCGGCTCCGGCTCGCTGTCACGCGGTGGGGGGTGGGGGGTAGGGCATCTCCCTGGGCTCGGCTCTTGGGCCGTCGCCCTGTTCCTGTTGCCGTGTGTGGCCAGCCTGGCCTGCAGCCCGGTGATGTGGACCCACGCACAGGTCCAACACTTGAGGTCGCCTTTGACCCCTTCTTTCCCTCCCATCAACAGCTGCATCAGAGGCGGCCTTACCCTCCCTCCTCCTCCTCCTCCTCCTCCTCCTCCTCCTCCTCCGGGCCGACTCCCCGAAGACTCCCCCGACTCCGGGGAGGGGGGGACAGGGCGGGGGGAGCGGGGAGCGGGGGGAGGAGGCGGGCCGCTGGGACAAGCCCGCCACTCGGGCACTCCGGGACCGCTGGGCCACAAGGCTGGGGCCTGGAGAGGGGGCGGGCCGTCGAAGGGTTTGGGACGGCCTTTCCGCGGGTCAGGGGCCACGCTGGTCGTCGTGGGCGGGGCCGGACTGTCGGCAGGGGGGCGGGGACTAGGCGGGTCGCCGTGGGCGGGGCCAAGCGGTCGGCGGATGGGGCGGGAAGGGGCGGGGCTGTGGGCAGGGGGCGGGGCCAGGCGGGCCGCCGTGGGCGGGGCCGGGCTGTCGAAGGGTCTGGGACGGCCTTTCTGCGGGTCAGGGGCGGACTTTCCGCGGGTCGTCGTGGGCGGGGCCGGACTGCCGGCAGGGGGCGGGGCTAGGCGGGCCGCCGTGGGCGGGGGCTATCGGCAGGGGCGGGGCCAGGCTGTCGAAGGGTCTGAGACGACCGGACTGCGGGTCAGGGGCCACGCTGGTTGTCGTGGGTGGGGCCGGGCTCTCGGCGGTAGGCGGGGCGCGCCGGGAAAAGTTCCGGGAAGGTGCGCGGCCCGCCCAGACCGGGCGCGGAAGTTGGCGGCGTCCGCGCCCCCGCCGGTCGAAGCCCGTGGCCATGTCCTCAGGGCGCGCTGGGTCCGGCGGGCAGGAGGGGGCCGCGCGCGCGGCGGCCGCGCTCTGCGGCCTGTACCACGAGGCCGGGCAGCGGCTGAGGCTCCTGCAGGACCAGCTGGCCGCCCGGGACGCCCTCATTGAGCGCCTCCGCGCCCGCCTGGCCGCGTTCGAGGGGGACGCGGCGCCCTCGCTCGTGGACGCGCTGCTGGAGCAGGTGGCGCGCTTCCGGGAGCAGCTCCGGCAGCGGGAGGGTGGCGCCTGCGAGGCGGCGCTGCGCCAGGTGCGTCCCCGGTGGGCGAGAGCCGCGCTTGCTCGGCCCGCAGCGAGTTCTGAGGGGCGGTGAGTCCGCGTTGGGGCTGAGGGTTTGTGCCACGCTGGGCTCCGAGAGGTTTGAGAGTTGTGCTCCTGTGTTGGGTGTGAGGACAGTGGGGGGGGTTCCGGGGGGTGTCCGTGCCCGTGTTGAGTGTGGAGGGCGGTGCTGTGTCTGCCTGTCGGTTCTGAGGGCGCGCGTGGACGCTGTTAACCTTAAAAAGAACACTGCCAGTCATTTCCCCCCACAAATAGATTTATTCGGGAATAGCAGAGAATTGCGGTCTGGGACGCGCAAATAGGGGAGGCCACCGGACCGAGGAGGGGAGGCTCTTACAGAGGAAGGGGGTCGGGAGGGCCGTTGCAAACAAGGTCGGCGGGGGTGAGCCGGGAGCTGGCCGGGCTGTGGCACAGGGTGGCGGAGTAGCGCGGCCGCGCGGAGTCTCCCTGCTCCTGTCGGCTTGGCGACCAGCGAGGCGTGGGAGGGGGAGCGCTCCTCCTGCCCCGTCAAGACTCGGTTCTGAACAGTTTCCTTTATGAATTTTTACAGTGTGGTTCTGACGGCTGTGCTCCCATGTTGGGTATGAGGGTTGTGCATTCTTGTTGGCTCTTCAGGCGGTGTGTGCGCCGGTGTCGGGTTGTCCGTCCCGAGGTGTGTGTGCCTGTGTTGCCTTCAGAATGGCGTGCTCCCGCGGTGGGCGCTGAAGGCTGTGTGTTCACGTTGGCTCTGAGGCGTGTCTGCCTAGCGTGGTGGATCTGAGGGGTGTGTGTCCATGTTCTGTGGGTTTGTGCCCGTTCTGGGTTCTGAGAGGTATTTGTGCCCTGTTGGGTCTGAAGGTTGTTCTGTATGAGGAGCGTTTGTTCCTGTTGGTTCTGAGGATTGTGTGTATGTGTTATGTTCTGAGGGGTGTTCTCCATGTTGTGTCAAGGACTGTATGTCCATTTATATCTGAAGGTTGTGTTAGGATTAGCGGTTGTGAGACCCTGTTGGTTCTAAGGGGTGTGTGTGCAACCGTGTTGGGCATAAGGGTTGTATGTCTGCGTTGGTTCTGAGGTGTGAAGCCCCCATTGGGTTTTGAGGAGTATGTATGCCTGTTTTGGTCTGAAGGTTGCGTGTTCGTGTTGCTTCTGAGGGTGTGTGAGTGTGTTAGATTCTGAGCAGTGTATCCTGTGTTGGGTCAAAGGGTGTGTGCTCATGTTGAGGGTTGTGGGTCCTTGTTGGTCTGAAGGTGTGTACGTTCCCATGTTGGGTTTGAGGCATATGATGCTCTCACTGGGTTCTGAGGGGGGTGTGTGCCTGGGTTTTGTCTGAGGGGTGTTTGTGTGTTAGGTTCTGAGGTGTGTGCTCCTCTGTTGCATCTGAGGGGGTATGTGTTTGTGCTGATTCTGAGGGGCATACTCCCATATTGGGTCTGAGGGTTGGGTGTCTGTGTTGTTCTGAGTGGTGTGTCTGTGTTGGGTTCCATTTGGTCTTATTTTATTTTTTTTAAAACGCTTTTTAAAAGATTTTATTTATTTGAGAGAGAGCAAGAGTGAGAGAGCGAGCATGAGTGGGTGAAGGGCAGAGGGAGAAGCAGGCTCCCCGCCGAGCAGGGAGCCCGATGCGGGACTCGATCCCAGGACCCTGGGATCATGACCTGAGCCGAAGGCAGACGCTTAACTGACTGAGCCACCCAGGCGCCCCTCCATTTGGTTTTAAAGGGCTGTCTGTCCTTGTTGCTTCTGATAGCTGTGTCTCTCCGTGTTGGATCTGAGGGTGTGTGTTTGTGTTAATTCTGAAGGGTGTGCTCTCATCCTGGGTTTGAGGGGTGTGTGCATGTGTTAGGTTTTGAAGGATGTGTTTATAAGCTGGGTGAGAGTGTCGTGTGTCTTTGTTGGTTCTGAGGAGTGTGTGTGCCTCTTTTGGGTTCTGTGGGGTGTGTGTGCCTGTGTTAGGTCTAAGGGTTGTGTGCCTGTGTTCTACAGGTGTGTGTCTGTGTTGATTTGAGAGGTAATATACCTGTTTTAGGTTCTAAAGGGTGTGCCTTGGGGTTAGGTTCTGAGGAGTCTGCTCTTGTGTGCCCATTGTGGGTTGTGAGGGGTGTATGTGCCTATGTTGAGTCTGAGGAGTGTGTGCCTGCATAGGTTCTAAGGGGTTGTGTTTATGTTGGGTTCTGAAGGGCATGTGCACCTCAGGGGCTTCTCAGTGGTGTGTGTGTCCATTTTAGGTCTGAGGTGTTTGTGTTAGTGTCAGTTCTGAGGTGTGTGTGTGTGTGCATGTTGGCTTCAGAGTGTTGTGCTCCCTTGTTTGAGGGGTGTGTATGCCTATGTTGGGTCTTTTTTTTTTTTTTTAAAGATTTTATTTATTTGAGAGAGAGAATGAGAGAGAGAGAGAGCATGAGATGGGGGAGGGTCAGAGGGAGAAGCAGACTCCTCGCGGAGCAGGAAGCCCGATGCGGGACTCGATCCCGGGACTCCAGGATCATGACCTGAGCCGAAGGCAGTCGCCTAACCGACTGAGCCACCCAGGCGCCCTATGTGCTTCTTTCTTTCTTTTTTTTTATTTTTAAAGATTATTTATTTATTTGAGAGAGAGCACATGAGAGGCGGGAGGGTCAGAGGGAGAAGCAGACCCCCCGCCGAGCAGGGAGCCCGATGCGGGACTCGATCCCGGGACTCCAGGATCATGACCTGAGCCGAAGGCAGTCACTTAACCAACTGAGCCACCCAGGCGCCCCGCGCATGTTGGGTCTTAAGAGTACCGTGTCTGTGTTGGTTCTGAGTAGTGTGTCTGTGGTGGGATCGAGGGGTCTGCCCATGTAGGTCTATGGGGTGTGTTTGTCAGTGTTGGCTTCTGAGAAGTGAGTGTGCCTATCTGGGTCAGAGGGTTGTGTGTCTATGTTAGTTCTAAGGGGTGTGTATTCCTGTGCTGTGCCCATGTTGGGTCCAGTGGTTGTATATCCATGTTTTTTTCTGAGGGCTGTGTGTGCCAGTGTTGTGTTCTGAGGGTTGTGTGTCCATGTTGGTTTCTTTTTTTTTTTTTTTAAAGATTTTATTTATTTATTTGACAGAGAGAGATACAGCGAGAGAGGGAACACAAGCAGGGGGAGAGGGAGAGGGAGAAGCAGGCCTCCCGCCGAGCAGGGAGCCCGATGCGGGGCTCGATCCCAGGACACCGAGATCATGACCCGAGCCGAAGGCAGACGCTTAACGACTGAGCCACCCAGGCGCCCCTCCATGTTGGTTTCTAAGAGGTGTTCTGTCTGTCTGTGTTGGGTCTGAGGTGTGTATGTTCAGTGTTGGTTCTGAAGGGTGTGCTCCCATATTGGGTGAGGGTTGTGTGTCCCTGTTGGTTTTGAGGTGTCTTTGTGCTCCTGTGTTGGACCTAAGGGGTGTGTGTCCCTGTTTTGGGTTCTGAGATGTGTGTTTGCCCACATAGGGTTTGAGGTGCCTATGTTGTGTCTGAGGGGTGTATGCACTCATGTTGGGTTCTGAGGGATTTTTGTGCCCAAGTTGTGTATTGAGGGGTGTGAGTAGATGTTCATTTGGAAGGGGGGGGTGTGTTCCCACTTTGAGTTGAGGGTGTATGCTCCGTGTTGAGTTCTGAGTGGTCTGTATGCCTGTGTTGGGTCTGAGGGTTGTGTGTCTTTGTTGGTTCTGAAGCTGTTTCTCTTTGTGTTGGGATGAGGGGTGAGTGTCCTTGTTGGTTATGAGGTTTTGTGATTAGGTTTGGAGGAGGAGCTCCCATGTTGGTTCCGAGGAAAGTTTGTGTGCCTGTGGTAGATTCTGGGAGGTATGTGTGCATGTTTGGGTTCTAAAGTGTCTGTGTGCTGTTATTAGGTGTAAGGTATGTATGTCTCTGTTGGTTGTGAGGGGTGTGTGTCTGTTGGGCCTGAGGGGTATCTGTATGTCTGGCGTTCTGATGGGTATGTATTTGGGTTCTTTTTATTTTTTTTAATAAAGATTTTATTTATTATTTGACAGAGAGAGAATGAGAGAGAGAGCACATGAGAGGGGGGAGGGGCAGAGGGAGAAGCAGACTCCCCGCTGAGCAGGGAGCCCGATGCGGGACTCGATCCAGGGACTCCGGATCATGACCTGAGCCGAAGGCAGTCGCTTAACCAACTGAGCCACCCAGGCGCCCCTGTATTTGGGTTCTAAGAGGTCTGCCCCCTTGTAGGGTGTGAGGGCTGTATGTGACTGTATTGTGTTCTGATGGGATTGTGTGTGTACGTGGAAGGTTCTGTGTATACGTGTGTTCATGTTCAATTCTGTGTTGTGTGTGTAGACACTGGGGTCTGGGGTGTTTGTGTGCGTGTGGTACCCGAGCATAGGCTCCTGGTGTGTATGTGTTCACACTGGGTCCTGGGCCATGTAAACCCTGGTTATGTTCTGAGGTGACTTTCAGCTCCATTCGTAAATGAGTCTTTCAGTAACAGCTGTCTTCTGCTGGGAGCAATGACCTCGGATAACAGACTTAAATCTCACTTTCCCTCCTCCTCGTCCCTGACACTGATGATCTGTCTTTGTGAAGTACCATAAATGCCCAGAACAGGAGCAAGAGTAACAGTATTTGTCTGTAACAGCTGTTTGAAGTACCACACGCATCTGGGTGAACTCTAGTGCCCTGTTTGGGCCATAGCTATTATCTGGGTTGTCCCAGGAAAGAAACTAGGTCTGCAAAGAGAGTAGCTGCATAAGACAATTTTCTTTTTCTTTTTTTAAAGATTTTATTTATTTATTTGACAGAGAGAGACACAGCGAGAGAGGGAACACAAGCAGGGGGAGTGGGAGAGGGAGAAGCAGGCTTCCTGCTGAGCAGGGAGCCTGACGTGGGGCTCGATCCCAGGACCCTGGGCTCATGACCTGAGCCGAAGGCAGACACCTAACGACCGAGCCACCCAGGCGCCCCCAATTTTCACTTCTAGGCTTGGCCCTGCAGCCAGATTTTAGAGTGAAAAAGAGACATGCACCCCCCTTATTTTTTTTACTATAAAAGTAATTTTGAATATCTGAAAAACAGAGGAGAGAGTAAAGAGTAAAGAATAAAATAACAGCCACCGTAACCCCACAATGTGGGGATAACCAGTGTTCATTTCTTGGCATGCCTCCTCCCTGTTTTTCCTTTATACTCGGTATGTGCACACTGGTGTGCTTGAGTTCATGCTGTCTGTACATCTTCATATCACATTGCCAGTATTTTCTCATCTGCCTCATTTTAGATGCCTCTGGAAGCCAGATGTCTCCCTCATTGCAGTGCTCTCCCTCGTCTGGGGGAGATGGTTCATAACTCATTGGGGCAGAAGGAGAATTTAGAAGGCACCTGGCCTGCACCACTGATCTTAGTGTCGTGGACACGACAGATGAGTGCAGGGTGGGGACTGGAGGACGTCATACCCACCACCAACTTACACCTGCAAGTAGCAGGACTGTACTTACAGTCTGGTGGCCATTGGTGTTCAGCCCACATGTTCAGCCCCGGCACAGCCTCTAACCAGGACCCAGACAAGCAGATCTATAGTCCTAGATCTATATGGTCTTTTACCCCTGACATTTAGGTTTCATTTTAGGATTTTTAATTATTTAAGGAGCATTTTAACAATATGGTATCTTACGAGATTACGTGTTTGTGGCTTACTCCTCCATCTGTCTGAGTCTGTCACAGAACCTGTGGAGAAATGGAGAGATTTCACACTGTGCAGAGTGAAAACAGTGGGAAGAATTGATCAATAGGTTGGTCTCCTCAGAGGCCATGTCAGCCAGCCTGTTGGGAGCAGCGACCCTGGGTTGGTAGAGCCTGGGGGCTCCCAGAAGGGATGCTGAGGCTATATCCTTAGGTGTGCGGGGACTGCCAGGTGATCTCTGCATCTGTGGCTGAGCTGTCGCTAGCGTGTGATGGGGCCAGGTCAGTCTCAGAATTCTGGTTCTTTCTGCCACCACAGTAAGACTTGAGACCTTACCTCGTTTGTAACACGAGGTCTACATGGGTAGCTTTACAAAGCTCCAATTAAGACTCTCTGGGATAATGGTGTTAATTCACTATGTGGCCCATAACTGCTCAACCCCATTTCATCACCACCCAGGGTACTAGCCTCATGGGCCGTGCTTGGTCCTGACATATCAGTTTCCTCTCCCTTCTGGCTTTTTTTCCCCTGTTCTGCCATGCTTTCTATTGAGTAGAACAGCATACACCCTTTACAATAGGCTGTGTTAGCTGTGTGTTTTGTTTTTGTTTTTTTAAAGATCTTATTTGTTTATTTGACAGAGAGAGAAACAGGGAGAGAGGGAACACAAGCAGGGGGAGTGGGAGAGGGAGAAGCAGGCCTCCCGCGGAGCAGGGAGCCCGATGCGGGGCTCGATCCCAGGACCCTGGGATCATGACCAGAACCGAAGGCAGACGCCTAACGACTGAGCCACCCGGGCGCCCTGTTTTGTTTTTAATCATCTATCTCCATACCTTTTTTGATCTTGTAAAACTGAAACGCTATAGCCATTAAGCAGTAACTCCCCATCTTCCTGTCCCCCAACCTCTACCCTTCGCAAATATCATTCTACCTTCTGTCTCTGTGATTTGACTCCTCTAGGGACCTCATAGAAGAAGAAATCATACAGTATTTATCCTTTTGTGACTGACTTATTTCACTTAGCCTAGGGTCCTACAGGTTTATCTGTGTTGTATCATGTGCCAGAATTTCCTTCTTTTAAGGCTGAATGATATTCTGTTGTACGTATATACCACATTTTGCTTATCCATTCATCTGTTGATAGACACTTGGGTTGCTTTCATATTTCAGCTATTATGAATAACATTGCTGCTATGAATATGTGTGTACAAATATATCTTTGAGACCCTCCTTTCAGTTCTTTTGGGTATGTGCTGGAAGTGGAATTGCTAGGTCATAAGATAATTCTGTGTAATTTTTTGAGGAACCACCATACTGTTTTTCCACAGTGGCTACACCATTTTACATTCCCACCAGCAGTGCACAGGGTTGCAATTTCTCCATGTTCTCACCAGCATTAGTTATTTTCCTTTTTTTTTTTTTAATAGCAGCCATCCTGATGGGTTTGTGGTGATTTAATACAAAATGATTATAGTTTTGATTTGCAATTTCCTAATGATTAGTGATGTTGAGCATTCTTTCATGTGCTTATTGGTCATTTGTATATCTTCTTTGAAGAAATGTCAAGTCCTTTGCCCATTCTTGAATTGGTTATTTTGTTGTTGAGTTTTAGGAATACTGTACAGACATACCTCATTTTATTGCACTTCTCAGATCTTGTGTTTTTTATAAATTGAAAGTTTGACAGGGCCCTGCCTGGCTCAGTAGGTGGAGCATGTGACTCTTGATTTTGGGGTTGTGGGTTTGGGCCCTGTATTGGGTGTAGAGATTATTTAAAAGAAAAAAAAAAGTTTGTAGCAACCCTGCGTCAGGTAGGTCTACGGGCACCATTTTTCTAACAGCATTTGCTCACTTCATGTCTCTGTGTCATAGTTCGGTAATTCCTGTGGTATTTCAAATATTTTCACTGTTACGTTTGTTATGGTGATGTGTGATCGGTGATCTTTGATGTTATTATTGTACTTGTTTTAGGGCACCATGAACTGTGCCCATAAAAGACACAAACTTAATATGTGTGTTTTCTGACTGTTCCACTGACCAGCCATTCCCCCATCTCTCTCCCTCTCTTCCCTGTCCCCTGCGACACAACAATATGGAAATTAGGCTAATTAATAACCCTGTAATGGCTTCTAAGTGCTCAAGTGAAAGGAAGAGTCACACATATCTCACTTGAAATCAAAGCTAGAAATGATTAAGCTTGGCGAGGAAGGGATGTCTAAAGCCAAGATAGGCCGAAAGGTAGGCCTCTTGTGCCAAAAGTCCACGTTGCAAATGCCAAGGAAAGGTTCTCGAAGGAAGTTAAGAGCGCTACTCCAGCGAACACATGAGTGATAAGAAAGCACAACGGCCTCGTCGCTGATGGGGAGAAGATTTTGGTGGTCTGGATAGGAGATCAAAGCAGCCCCAGTATTCCCTTAAGCCAAAGCCTCATCCAGAGCAAGGCCCTGACTCTCTTCAAGTCCACGAAGGCTGAGGGAGGTGAGGAAGCCGCAGAAGAAAAGTCTGCAGCTAGCAGAGGGGGGCTCATGAGGTTTAAGGAAACACGGAAGTGCCAGGTGAAGCAGCACGCGCTGGTGGAGAAGCTGCAGCAGGTTTGGCAGAAGGTCCAGCTAGGATCGCTCGGGAAGGCGGCTGCTAAACAGACGCTCCGTGGAGACGCGGCAGCCTTATCTGGGGAGAAGAGGTCGTCTGGGACTGTCCTAGCTGGAGAGAAGCCAGCGCCTGGCTTCAGACGTTCAAGGGACGGGCTGACTTCCCTGTTAGGGGCTAATGCGGCTGGTGACTTGAAGCTGAAGCCGGAAAATTCTTAGGGCCCTTAAGAATTATGCTACCTCTCCTCTGCCCGTGCTCTGCAGACGGAACGGCTCGGCCTGGACGACAGCATACCTGTTTACAACACGGTTTACCAAATATCTGAAGCCCACTGTGGAGACCTACTGCTCAGAAAAAAAGATTCCTTTCGAAATATTACCGCTCGTCGACATCGTACCTGGTCACCCAAGAGCTCTGATGACGTCCGGCGAGATTAGTGTTGTTTTCATGCCTGCTAATGCAACGTCCATTCTGCAGCCCACGGAGCAAGGAGTAATTTTGACTTTGAAGTCATATTTAAGAGACACACTTCGCAAGGCTGTATTATTTAAGAGACACACCATAGATGGTGATTCCTGTGCTCGATCTGGGTAAATTGAGAATCTTCTGGAAAGGATTCACCATTCCAGACGCCATTAAGAAAATGTTCCCATGGTTCAATGTCAGTACTAACAGGAGTTTGGAAGAAGTGGGTGGCAGCCCTCGTGGAGGACGTTGAGGGGTTCAAGACTCAGTGGAGGAAGTCACTGCAGATGTGGCGGAAACAGCCAGAGAGCTAGAAGTGGAGCCTGGAGAGGTGAGCGAACCGCTGCCCTCTCAGGATAACACTTGAACGGATGAGGAGGTGCTTCTATGGAGGAGCAAAGAAGGGGATTTCTTGAGATGGAGTCTACTCCCGGTGACGATGCTCTGAAGACTGTTGAAATATGACAAGGATTTAGGATATTGCATAACCTTAGTTGATAGGTTGGCAGGGTTTGAGAGGACTGACTCCAATTTTGAGAGAAGTTCTGTGTGTAAAATGCTATCAGACAACAGCACATGCTCGGCGCCTGGGTGACTCAATTGGTTAAGCGTCTGCCTTCAACTCAGGTCATGATCCCGGGGTCCTGGGATCAAGTCCCACATCGGGCTCCCCCTGCTTTGTGGGGAGCGTGCTTCTCCCTCTCCCTCTGCCTGCCACTCCCCCTGCTTGTGTTCTCTCTCTGTCAGATAAATAAAATCTTAAAAAAAAAAAAAAAGACAACATCACATGCTACAGAAAAATTCTTGTTTCCTGTGCTCTGGTATCATATCTAAGAAGTTATTGTCAAATTCAATATTGTGAAGCTTTTGCCTATGTTTCCTGTAAGAGTTTTATAGTTTTAGGTCTTACATTTAAGTCTTTGATACATTTTTTTTGAAGATTTTATTTCTTTTTTTGAGAGAGAGAGAGATCATAAGTAGCAGACAGGCAGGCAGAGGGAGAGGGAGAAGCAGGCTCCCCACCGAGCAGGGAGCCCGATGCGGGGCTCGATCCCAGGACACTGCGACCATGACCCGAGCCGAAGGCAGATGCTTAACCGACTGAGCCACCCAGCGCCCCGTCTTTGATCCATTTTGAGTTAATTGTTGTATATGGTGTTCATATACAATATGAACTCTTTACAATAAAGAGTCCACCTTTATTCTTCTGCATGTGGCTGTCCAGTTTTCCCCATAGCATTTGTTGAAAAAATTATACTTTCCGCATTGAATGGTCTTAGCACCCTTATCACCACCATTTGACCATATATGCAAGGGTTTATTTCTGGGCTTATTATTCTTTTTTTTTTTTTCAATTTAATATTTTATTTATTTATTTGAGAGAGAGAGAGAGCACGAGCACAGCTGGGGGAGGAAGAGGGAGAAGCAGACTTCCCACTGAGCAGGGAGCGTGATGTGTGGCTTGATCCCAAGACCCTAGGATCATGACCTGTCTGGGCTCATTATTCTATTCCCTTTGTGTAAATGCCTGTCTTTATGCCAGTGCCAGATTGTTTTGTTTACTGTAGCTTTGTAGTCAGGTTTGAATTCAGGTAGCATGAGTCCTGCTTTGTTCCTTTTTTCTTTTTCTAAGATTGTTTTGGGTATTTGGGGTCCCTTGAGATTCTATATGAATTTTAGGATGAATTTTTTGATTTCTGCAAAAAAGAATTCACTGGATTTTGATAGGGATTTTATTGAATCTATAGATCACTTTGAGTAATGTTAAACTTAAAAATAAAACTGTCAGTTATTTTACCAGCAAAAATGGGTTTATTACAGAGAGCAGAGATTTGCAGTCCATGCAAGCTACAGCAAAACCATAGGCAAGTCCAGAGAACAAAGAAGAATGCTCTTTTATAGAGGAAAGGGGGAGATGGGAGGGCTCTTGAAGACAGTCCATTGCAGTAAACTGGGAGTTTGAAGTGTAGTGACTTTTCATTGGTTGAGTTGTGACAGTCTCTCATGGGCTGGGCTGTTGGGGGGTGGTGCAGGGAGGAGAGAATCTTTCTTCCTTCTGCTGGGGTAGTAAAATATAGTTAACCCTTGAACAACATGGGGGTTTTGGGTGCTGTCCCCCTGTGCAGTTGAAAATCCATGTATAACTCCTGACTCTACAGAAAACTTTAACTATTGATAGTCTGCTGTTGATGGGAAGCCTTACCAATGACAAAAACAATTGATTAACACATACTTTGTATGTTACATGTATTATATGCTGTATTCTTAAAGTAAGCTAGCAAAAAGAAAATGTTCTTTTTTAAGTTTTTATTTATTTGACAGAGAGAGAGAGAGACAGTGAGAGACCACGCACCACATGGGGCTTCCTGCTCAGCGGGGAATCTGCTTCTCCCTCTCCCTCTGCCACTCCCCTACCCCCCTGCACCCCACTCATGCTCTCTCGCTCAAATAAATAAAGTCTTTTTTTTTTTTTAAGATTTATTTATTTATTTACAGAGAGAGTGAGAGCGAGAGAGGGAACACAAGCAGGGGCAGAGGGAGAAGGAGAAGCAGGCTTCCCGCCGAGCAGGGAGCTGGATGTGGGGCTCAATCCCAGGACCCTGGGGCCATGACCTGAGCCAAAGGCAGATGCTTAACAACTGAGCCACCCAGGCTCCCCAAAAAGAAAATGTTCTTAAGAAAATTAAGAACAGGGCGCCTGGGTGGCTCAGTTGGTTAAGCGACTGCCTTCGGCTCAGGTCATGATCCTGGAGTCCTGGGATCGAGTCCCACATCGGGCTCCCTGCTCGGCAGGGAGTCTGCTTCTCCCTCTGACCTTCCTCCCTCTCGTGCTCTCTGTCTCTCATTCTCTCTGTCTCAAATAAATAAATAAAATCTTAAAAAAAAAAAAAAAAAGAAAATTAAGAACAGGGGTGCCTGGATGGCTCAGTCATTTAAGCATCTGCCTTCGGCTCAGGTCATGATCTCGGGGTCCTGGGATCAAGCCCTGAATTGGGCTTCCTGCTTCAGTGGGGAGCCTGTTTATCACTCTACCTCTCCTCCTCCCTGCCCCCCACTTGCACTTTCTCTCCCTTGTCTCAAATAAATAAATAAAAAATCTTAAAAAAAAAAATTAAGAACATTCCTGGGGCGCCTGGGTGGCTCAGTTGGTTGAATGTCTGACTCTTGGTTTTGGCTCAGGTCATGATCTTGGGGTTGGGAGATTGAGCCCTACATTGGGCTCATTGCTCTGTGGGGAGTCTGCTCGAGATTCTCTCTCCCTCTGACCATCCCCCTGCTTGCACATGCACTGGCTCTCTCTCTCTAAATACATAAATCTTAAAAAAGAAAAAGAAAATTAAGAACATTACTGTCCAGAATGCAAGATACATCTTTTCCTGTTGGTTCTGCAATTGACGAGTGGTAGGGTATAAGGGCTCCCTTTTCTGGCCCCCTGATTCCATTTTAGTGAGGTTTCCCTTAATAATTTTCACATTAGTATTGACATCTTAACAATATTAAGTTTCCAGGGCACCTGGGTGGCTCAGTCGGTTAAGCAACTGCCTTCGGCTCAGGTCATGATCCTGGAGTCCCGGGATCGCGTCCCGCATCGGGCTCCCTGCTCGGCAGGGAGTCTGCTTCTCCCTCTGACCCTCCCCCCTCTCATGCTCTCTCTCTCTCATTCTCTCTCTCAAATAAATAAATAAAATCTTTAAAACAAAACAAAACAAAACAAAACAACCCCAAAAAACAATATTAAGTTTCCAGTTTGTTAACATGGGATGTGTTTCCATTTATTTATGTCCTAATTTCTTTCAGTAACGTTTTATAGTTTTCACTGTACAAGTCTTCCACCTCCTTGAGTGAATTAATTCCTAAGTCTTATCTTTTTTGATGCTGTTGTAAATGGAATTGCTTTTATAATTTCTCTTTCAGATTCTTTATTATTAGTATATAGAAATACTGCTGTTTTTCGTGTGTTGACTTTGTCTCCTGATATTTGCTGAATTCATTTATTCTAAGTTTTTTTGTGTGTATGTGTGTGTGTGTGGAATATTTAAAGTTTTCTACATTCAAGATTATATCATCTGCAAAATATCATTTTACTTCCTTTCCTATTTGGATGCCTTTTCGTTCTTTTGTTTTTTTTCCTACTTGCTCTGGCTAGAATGTCTAGTACTATTTTTGAATAGAAGTGTTGAAAGTGGGTACTGTTGACTTGTTCCTGATCTTAGAGGAAAAGCATTCAGTCTTTCACCATTGAGTATGATATTTGCTGTTGGTTTTTCAAATATGGCTTTTATTTTATTTATTTTTTTAGAAGATTTTATTTATTTATTTGATGGGAGTGGGGAGGGAGACAGCATGAGCCAGGGGGAGAGGCAGGGAGAGAGGGAGAAGCAGACTCCTCACTGAGCAGGGAGCCTAATGCAGGGCTTGATCCAGGAACCCTGTGATCATGACCTGAGCTGAAGGCAGATGCTTAACCGACTGAGTCACCCAGGCGCCTCAAATATGGCTTTTATTATGTGGAGATAGTTTTTGCCTCAATTGATAGGATTATGTGTTTTTCTCCCTTCATTCTGTTAGTGTGGTGTATTACATTGATTGGCTTTCTTTTTCCTTCCTTTCTCTTTCTTTCTCTTTTTCTTTTCTTTCATGAAATATGTTTGTGAACTTAACCAAAGCAAGATAGTGTATTACCTAAATGTGTGTATAACAAATCTAGTGAAAAATTGTCTGATTGGAAAAGTTTAATAATAACTTTGTTCACTCCATGGTATTGATGCTGACTCATAAATAGAAAACAAACATCAAACACACATGTTGTGCTTCTTGTCACCCAAAAGGCTTAATTCTCTTGCCATTATTGTTACCTATTTATCAACAATTGCCTAATTGTCTTCAGGTAGTATAAATGAGAATAAATGATAGGTATGTCAAGAACATGACCAATTTGTAAGATGTAGAAAGTAGAACTAAAGTGGAAGTAGAAATAATTCAGGGCTTATCAGTACATAACTAAAATGATGCTCAATAATTGTCCAATTTCTCCAAATTGGCCTCTGATCCTTCTACATTGCGGTTCAGAAGATAAATATGCTGCACCTCTTATTCTTTTAAAAAGCTGGGGATAACCTTAGTCATGAGCATCACCTTTTCATAAACTGTGATGAAACTTGCTCAAAGTTCCTTGTGGGAAGTTCACAAGCTATTTGTAGAAGTACTCTGGGCTATAATACTTCCTCACTATTGGGCACCGATGAGAAGCAGGTGTTAACATTAGATACTGAAAACCAGTATACTTTGAATCTGGTTCTGATGCTTTCTAGCTGTGTTACCTTGGGCAAGCCACTTAATGTTCTGGTTTTCTCATCAATAACCTAAAATAAGAAGACCTACCTCATAGGACTGTTTATGTATTCATTCATTCAGTCATTAGATATTTGTCAAATGCCTGCTGTATGCTAGATGTTTTGATAGGCCCTGGAAATGCAGAAAGGATCAGAAAAGGCAGATTCCTATCTTTATGAAGCTTATATACTGGGTGCCTGAGTGGCTCAGTCAGTTAAGTGTCTGCCTTTGGCTCAGGTCATGATCTCGGGCTCCCGAGATCACACACCACATGGGGCTCCCTGCTCAGCAGGGAATCTGCTTCTCCCTCTCCCTCTGCCGCTCCCCCACCCCCCTGCACCCTGCTCATGCTCTCTCTCGCTCAAATAAATGTCTTTTTTTCATTTTTTTAATTTTTAATTTAATTTTTTATTTTTTTAAAGATTTTATTTATTTATTAGAGAGAGAGAAAGAGAGAGAGCATGAAGGGGGGAGGGTCAGAGGGAGAAGCAGACTCCCTGCTGAGCAGGGAGCCTGATGCGGGACTCGATCCCGGGACTCCAGGATCATGACCTGAGCCGAAGGCAGTCGCTTAACCAACTGAGCCACCCAGGCGCCCGTGTCTTTTTTTTTTTTTAAAGATTTATTTATTTATTTACAGAGAGAGAGAGCGAGAGAGGGAACACAAGCAGGGGCAGAGGGACAGGGAGAAGCAGGCTTCCCGCTGAGCAGGGAGCTGGACGCGGGGGGCTTGATCCCAGGACCCTGGGACCATGACCTGAGCTGAAGGCAGACGCTTAACGACTGAGCCACCCAGGCACCCCTCAAATAAATAAAGTCTTTAAAAAAAAAAGATGCTTATATGCTAGTTGAAAAAATAGAGATTGTAGAAATAATCAATTGCTTTTGTGGAAAATATGCAAAATGGATGTATAGTACATTATGAGTTTTTATGTTGTAAGGAACATGTGATTTAACATATATAAAGAACATAGCATAATCTTTTGCACCTAGTTGGTACTCAGAAGATGGGAATATCATCTACCATTGCCACTTAAGTGTTTATTTATTGAGCATCTGTATAGGAATGGAGTGTGCATGCGCAGCACCTTGGGTTATGTTTTTCCATTTCTCCCAATATTGAGTATAGTATATTCATTTCACAAGCATGTGTACAGTGTCAGGGTTGTGCCAGGCTCTGGAGCAGTGTTAATCCAGTATAATTGGAGTGAAGAGTGTAAAGAATAACACAGGAAGTGGCTATAAAGTTAAATTGGGGGCAGATTGTGACTACCTTTACTACCTTATAAAGGGGTTAACTGCATATTCTTTTAAGCACTAGGCTAGGGGAATGCAAAAATGATCAAGGTCCATTTCTTGCTCTTCAGATTGTGGAATCACACATGCACATAAATGATCACTTTTTTTTCTTCCTTACCAATTTGGATGCTTTTTATTTCTTTTTCTTGCCTGATTGCTATTGCTAGGACTTCCAGTACTATGTTGAATAAAAGTGGTGAGAGTGGACATCTTTGTCTTGTTTCTGATCTTAGAGGAAAATCTCTCAGTTTATCACCATTTAATATGTTAGCTGTGGGTTTTTCATATATGGTCTTTACTATGTTGAGGTGTGTTCTCTTTAAATCTACTTTGTTGAGAGTTTTTTTTTTTAATTAAAGATTTATTTGAGAGAGAGAGTGAGAGAGCATGAGCAGGGGATGGGGCAAAGGGAGAGGGAGAGGGAGAAGCAGGCTCCCTGCTGAGCAGGGAGCTAGATGAGGGACTCAATCCCAGGACCTGGAGATCCTGACGTGAGTCAAAGGCAGATGCTTAACCAACTGAGCCACCCAGGCACCACTCTATTTCTTCTTGATTTAGCTTTGGGAAGTTATATGTTCCTTGGAATGTATCCATTTCTTCAAGGTTGTCCAATTTGTTGGCATAATAATTTTTCATAATATTCTCTTTTTTTTTCCTTTTTCCTTTTCTTAAAGATTTTATTTATTTGACAGAGAGAGACACAGCGAGAGAGGGAACACAAGTAGGGGGAGTGGGAGAGGGAGAAGCAGTGTAGGGGGAGTGGGAGAGGGAGAAGCAGGCTTCCCACTGAGCAGGGAGCCCAATGTGGGACTCGATCCCAGGACCCTGGGATCATGACCTGAGCTGAAGGCAGACGTTTAATGACTGAACCACCCAGGCACTCCATAATATTCTCTTATAATCTTTTGTATTTCTGTGGTGTCAGTTTTTTTTTTTCTTTCATTTCTGATTTTGAGTTCTCTCTCTCTCTTTTTGAGGAGTCTGGCTAAAGATTTATCAATTTTATTAATCTTTTCAAAGAACCAGGTCCTGGTTTCATTGATCTGTTTTATTATTTTTTAGTCTCTCTCTCATTTATTTCTGCTCTCATCTTTATTATTTCCGAAAGGTTGTTTATTTGAGATTTTTTTTTCCTGCTTGTTGAGGTAGACCTATTATAGCAATAATCTTCTCTCTTAGAACAGCTTTTGCTGCATCCCAAAGATTTTGACTGTTGTATTTTCATTTGTCTCCCTATATTTTTTTGTTTCATCTTCAATTTTTTGATTGATTGATTCATTGTTTAGTAGTATGTTATTTAACCTTCCTATATTTGTGTTCTTTCCAGATTTTTTTTCGTGTGATTGATTTCTAGTTTCATACTGTTGTGGTTGGAAAAGATGCATGGTATGACTTTGATCTTTTTGAATTTAAGACTTGTTTTATGGTCAACTGTGGAGAATGTTCTGTGTACACTTCAAAAGAATGTGTAGGGACACCTGGCTGGCTCTGTCAGTAGAACATGTGACTTTTTTTTTTTTTTAAGATTTTATTTATTTTTTCAATGGGGGGGAGCTTCCTGTGGAGCAGGGAGCCCGATGCAGGACTCAATCTCAGGACCCCGGGATCACGACCTGAGCTGAAGGCAGACGCTTAACCGACTGAGCCACCCAGGCGCCTTTTTTTTTTTTTTAAAGATTTTATTTATTTATTTGAGAGAAAGAGTGAGAGAGCACGAGAGGAGGGAGGGTCAGAAGGAGAAGCAGACTCCCCGCTGAGCAGGGAGCCCAATGAGGGACTCCAGGATCATGACCTGAGCTGAAGGCAGTTGCTTAACCGACTGAGCCACCCGGCACCCAGAACATGTGACTCTTAGTTCCAGCCCATATTGGGTGTGGAGCCTACTTGGGAAAAAAAAAAGTTGTTTTGAATATGATGTTCAGGGGCGCCTGGGTGGCTCAGTTGGTTAGGCGGCTGCCTTCGGCTCAGTCATGATCCCAGGGTCCTGGGATCGAGCCCCGCGTCGGGTTCCCTGCTCAGTGGAGAGCCTGCTTCTCCCTTTCCCTCTTCCTGCCACTCTGCCTACTTGTGCTCTCTATCTCTCTGTCAAATAAATTAAAGAAAAAAAATCTCTGAATATGATGTTCAGAAAATAACTGTTAGTTCCATTTGGTCCAATGTATCATTCAAAGCCACTGTTTTGGGGCACCTGGGTTGTTCAGTCAGTTAAGGGTCTGCCTTTGGCTCAGATCATGATCTCAGTGTCCTGGGATCAAGCCCGGAATCAGGCTCCCTGCTCAGTGGGGGGTCGGCTTCTCCCTCTCCCTCTGTACCTCCCCCCTCCCCCCCGCCGCCCGCTTGTGCACTCTCTCTCAAATAAAATATTAAAAAAAAAAAAGGTCACTGTTTCCTTGTTTTTCTGTCTGGATGATCTATCCATTGATGTATTTACACCTATTTAGGGTGTTAAAGTTCCTTGCTAATATTAGTATCAGTTTCTTCCTTTATGTCTATTAATAGTTGCCTTATGTACTTGAGTGCTCCCATGCTGGGTATATAAATATTTACAATTGTTATATCTTGTTGGAGTGTTCCCTTTATGATTATGTAGTGTCTCTCTCTTGTTTTTTTTTAACTTAATTTTTTAAAAGATTTTATTTGAGAGAGAGAGAAAGCAAGCAAGCATGAGTGGGGGGCAGAGGGAGAAGCAGACTCCCTGCTGAGCAAGGAGCCCAATGAGGGGCTCGATCCCAGGACCCTGGGATCATGACCTGAGCTGAAGGCAGTTGCTTAACCAACTGAGCCACTCAGGTGCCCCTCTTTGTCTCTTGTTATTGTCTTTGTTTTAATGTCTGTTTTGTCTGACATAAATATTGGTACCCCAGTTTTCTTTTTGCTTTTATTTATATGATCCCTTCACTTTTCCATCTCTTCACTTTTTTTTTTTTTAAGATTTTTTTTTTTTTTATTCATGAGAGACAGAGCGAGAGAGGCAGAGGGAGAAGCAGGCTCCCAAGGAGCAGGGAGCCCGATGCGGGACTCGATCCCAGGACCCTGAGATCATGACGTGAGCCGAAGGCAGATGCCTAACTGTCTGAGCCACCCAGGCGCCCCACCATCTCTTCACTTTTAATCTATATATTTTTTATGTCTCAAATGGGTCTCTTGTAGGCAGCATATAGATGGGTCTTGCTTTTTTATCCATTCCATCACTTTGTTTTTTGATTGGACCATTTAGTACATTTACATTCAGAATAATTGTTGATAGACATGTGCTTATTGCTGTTTTGTTAATTTGTTTTATGGTTGTTTTTGTAGTTCTCTCTTCTCTTGCCTCCTTATCATTTGATGGCTTTCTTTAGTGATATGCTTGGATTCTTTTCTCTTTATATTTTGCTTATCTATTATAGGTTTTTGATTTGTGGTTACCATTAAGTTTATATATAACCTCTTAAGCATATAGTAGTCTGTATTAGGATGATGGTTACTTAAGTTTGAATCTATTTTCAAAGCACTAAGTTTTTACTCCTCCCATCCCCATGTTTTATGTATATGATATCATACTTTACATTCTTTTTATTTTGTGAATCCCTTGACTGATTTTTATAGATATCATTGATTTTGCTGCTTTTGTGCTTTTTTTTTTTTTAAATGTTTTATTTATTTATTCATGAGAGTCAGAGAGAGAGAGAGAGGCAGAGGCAGAGGGAGAAGCAGGCTCCCCGCCTAGCAGGGAGCCCGATGTGGGACTCGATCCCAGGATTCTGGGATCATGACCTGAGCTGAAGGCAGACGCTTAACCATCTGAGCCACCCAGGCGCCCCGCTGCTTTTGTGCTTAAACTCTCTACTGGTTTTACAGGTAATTAATCTGTTTATTACTTTATGTTTGTATTTATCTGTGAAAATTTTTTCTTTCCTAATTTGCTTACTCCTGATTATGGCCTTTACTTTCCACTCAAAGAATTCCCTTTAACGTTTTTGTAAGGCTGGCTTAGCGATGATGAGTTCCTTTAGCTTTTGTTTGTCTGGGAAACTCTTTATCTCTCCTATTTTGAATGATAACCTTGCTGGGTAGATTATTCTTTGCTGTAGGTTTTTTCCTTTCAGCACTTTGAATATGTCATGCCACTTCCGTCTGGCCTGCAGTTTCTGCTGCAAAATCAGCTGACAGCCTTTTGGGGTTTTCCTTGTATGTAACTATTGTCTTTTCTCTTCCTGCTTTTAAAATTCTTTGTCACTACTTTTTGCCATTTTAATTACTATGTGTCTTGGTGTAGACCTCCTTGGGTTGATTTTGTTGGGGGCTCTCTGTGGATCCTGGATCTGGATTTCTTTTCCTTCCCAGATTTAGGAAGTTTTTAACTATTAAGTCTTCAAGTAAATTCTCTGCTCTCTTTTCTCTCTCTTCTCTTTCTGGGATCCTTATAATGCAAATGTTATTATACTTGATGTTGCTGAGTTCCCTTAATCTATTACCATTTTTTATGTTTTTTTGCTATTCAGCTTGGTTGCATTCCATTACTCTGTTTTCCAGCTCAGTGATCCATTCTTTTGCCTCCTCTAATTTGCTGTGGATTCCCTCTAGTATATTTTTTATTTCAGTGATTGAGAAGTCTTTATTTTTGAATTTTTTTTTTTTTTTATATTCTCTGTCTCCTTGTTGAAGGTCTCACTGAGGTCCTCTACCCTGTTCTCAAGTCCAGTATCTTTATGACCATTATTTTGAATTCTCAATCAGGTGTATCACTTACCCTGTTTCACTTGGTCTCTTGCTGTGATTTTGTCCTGTTCTTTCATCTGGGGCATACTCCTCTGTCTCCTCATTTTGTCTAATTCTCTGAGTTTGTTTGTGTGTTAGGAAGTTCAGTTATGTCTCCTGATCTTGAAAGTAGTGGCCTTCGGAAGAGGTCCTCTAGTGCCCTGCAGTGTCCCCTGTTCACCAGGTGGTGCTTCAGGGCTGTCTTCTCTGTGTGTTGTGTGTCCCCTGACGTTGTGCCTGAGCTGCGTTTGCCTTCCAGTTGGCTGCAGTGGTCCCCTTTGCCTGTGTGGGTGGGGTTTAGTCTCTTTGTGTTAAGGGGCCAGTCTGGGGCTGCCTTGGGCTTCTCCTTGGTTCAGACCAGATGCTTGCCCTCAACCTGTTTGGCAGAACTGTGGTTGCACTGAACTGAAGGGTGCTTTCCCTGTTGTCCCCTGCGAGGCTTTTATGGGTGGGCACAACCTGCAGTCAGACCAGATACTGCCCCCAGTCTGTTAGGGTTGCAGTCTCCCTGAACTACAGGACTCTTTCTTCATGCTGCTCCATGTGAGGGTTTTGTTCATGGATGGGCTGGCCATCAGATCAGTTGTCTGCGCCCAGCCTACCGTTGGGGTTGCAGTCGAACTGGTGTCTGTGGTTGTCTTCCCTTCTCCCAGGGTAGGAGTCACTTTGGTGTTGGCCACTGTCAGGGCTTCTTGCTGAGTGAGACGTCAGGCACCTTGGAGGGACTCCTGCTGAGTGGGACAGGTTGGATGGGATGGATCCGCAGGAGAATGTGGGGGCAGGGGAATGGGCATGGTGTTAGCGAGCTAGATAGTGAGTGTTCATGCTGGTTCCCACAGATGTCTGGGTATCTAGGTTGGCAGGGAGGGGAAGAGAAATGGTGCCCACTAGCTTTTTTCTTCTTGGACAAGGCTACTAAAGATCCCTGCTCTCCAGGGATCTGGAGATTAGTAAATTCTGAGATTAGTAAATAAACCTCCCATACACCCCAGGCACTTTTCGAATGCTGCTTCTAGGTGGGATTGTTTGTTGTGCTGTCTCTAAGGGCAGAGACTCAGTGTTATTGCTGATAATCCCCACTGATTGTCCCTTCTGTTTGTGGTTAGTCTCACAGGTTAGTTTGGTTCCCAACTGGGACTCTGCCCTTCCTACCATTTTTCATTTTTCGGTGTGACCTCCCCTCTACAGTTAACTGTGGAGAGTCTTTGGTTCATTCTTTGGATTAATTACACTGATGTCTAGATGATCACTTCTTTTTAAAAAAAAGTTTTTTTAAAAAGATTTTTATTTATTTGAGAGAGAGAGAGCATGAATGAGGGAAGAGGGAGAAGCAGACTCCCTGCTGAGTAGGGAGCCCGATGTGGGACTCGATCCCAGGATCCTGGGATCATGACCTGAGCCCAAGGCAGACACTTAACCGACTGAGCACCCAGGCACCCCTAGATGATCACTTCTTGAAGCAAATTGTGAAAGGGATGGAGGAATGTGTAGTGGGGAAATACTGAACTCAGTAAGTGTATAGGTAAGCCAACTTAAGTTTCCAAACCAGAACACTGGTATTATAGTGTCAATTGCTTTTTTTTTCCCTTCAGATATAGTTAACATTAGTTTCAGGTGTACTGCATAATGATTTCATGTTTGTATATATTGAGAAATGATCACCACAGTAAGTCTAGTTAACATCCATTGATCAATTTTTGTATGTTTATAATAGCTTTATGTTCCAGTAAAAAAATTCCACTTGATTGTGGTGTATAAAAGGATTCTTTTTTTTTTTTAAGATTTTATATATTGATTTGACAGAGAGAGACACAGCGAGAGAGGGAACACAAGCAGGGGGAGTGGGAGAGGGAGAAGCAGGCTTCCCGCTGAGCAGGGAGCCTGACGTGGGGCTCGATCCCAGGACCCTGGGATCATGACCTGAGCCGAAGGCAGATGCTTAACGACTGAGCCACCCAGGCGCCCCAAGGATTCTTTTAATATGCTGCCTAATTCGGTTTGCTAGTGTTTTGTTGATTTTTGCATCCGTGTTCATCATGGAGGTTAGTCTATAATTTTCTTTTCTTACAGGGTCTTTGTCTGGCTTTGGTATCAGGGTAATGCTGGCCTCATAGGACGAGCTGGGAAGTGTTCCCGCCTTTTTTTTTTTTTTTGGAAAAGCTTAAGAAGGATTAGTATTCTTCACATGTTTGCTAGAATTCACCTGTGAAGCTGTCGTTCTAGGGCTTTTTTTTTGTTGGGAGAGTTTTGATTACTGACTCAATCTCCTTACTAGGTAGAAGTGTGTTCAGTTTTTCTGTTTCTCTGTGATTTAGTTTTAGTAGGTTTTGTATTTCTAGGAATTTGTTAATTTCATCTAGGTTATCCAATTTGCTGCTGTACAATTGTTCATAGTACTCTTAATTCTTTTTATTTCTATAGAATTGGTAGTAATGTCTCCTCCCCACTTTCATTTCTGCTTTTAGTAATTTGTCTTTTTTCTTGAGTCTGTCTAGCTGAAGGTTTGTCAATTTTCTTGATCTTTTAGAAAAATCAACTCTTGGTTTTATTGATTTTTCTCTGTTCTTTTTTTTTCTCTGTTTCACTTACCTCTGCTCTAACCTTTATGATTTCTGCCCTTCTGCTAGTAGCTTTGGGTTTAGTTTGTTCTTGTTTTTCTGGTTTCTTAAGTGATAAAGTTAGGTTGTTGACTGGAGATCTTTCTTGTTTATAAAGGCAAGTGTTTATAGCTATAGATGTCCCCCTTAACATTGCTTTCACTGGATCCCATAAGTTTTGGTGTGTTGTGTTTTCATTTTATTTTTCTCTAAGTATTTCTTAATTTTCTTGTGAGTTCTTCTTTAATTAATTGATTTAAAAGTGTGTTGATTGGGGCACCTGGGTGGCTCAGTCAGTTAAGCATCTGCCTTCGGCTCAGGTCATGATTCCGGGGTCCTGGGATCGAGCCCCACATTGGGCTCCTTGCTCAGCGGGGAGCCTGCTTCTTCCTTTGCCTGGCGCTCCCCCTGCTTGTGCTCTCTCTCTCGCTCTGTCAAATAAATAAAATCTTAAAAAAAAAAATCTGAGACTTAATATGTGGTCTAACATACAGTCTAGTCTGGAAAATGTCCCAAGTGTACTTGAGAAGATCTTGTATGTGGCTGTTGCTGGTGGGTGTTTGTACATCTCTTAGATCTAGTTGGTTTACTGTGCTAAGTCCTGTTTTCTTAAGTCTGGTTGTTTAATAACTATTGAGAGTAGAGTATTGATGTCTCTAACCATTATTGTAGAACTATTTCTCTCTTCAGTTCTGAGAGTTTTTGTTTCATATATTTTGCTAGTCTATTAATAGGTGCACAAATGCTTATAATTGTTCTATTTTCTTGCTGTATTAAACCTTTTTTTTAATGTGTAATGTTCTTTGTCTTTTGTAACCTTTTTTCATTGAAGTATTTTGTTTTATATTAGTATAGGCACCCCTACTCTCCATCCTTTTTTGCTTTGAGTCTGTTTGTGTCTTTTTATCTCAAGTGAGTCTCTTGTAGACAACCTGTAGTTGGAGCTTTTGTTTTATCCATTCTGCCAAATCTCTTTTATTTTATTTTATTATTATTTTAAAAAATATTTTATTTATTTGACAGAGAGAGACAGCGAGAGAGGGAACACAAGCAGGGGGAGTGGGAGAGGGAGAAGCAGACTTCCTGCTGAGCAGGGAGCCCGATGCGGGGCTCGATCCCAGGACCCTGGGATCATGACCTGAGCCGAAGGCAGACACCTAACGACTGAGCCACCCAGGCGCCCCCAAATCTCTCTTTCAATTGGAGGGTTTAATCCATTAATATTTAGGGTAATTACTGATAAGGATGAGTTAGATAGATGTCTTATAGGCTTTTTGTTCCTCATTTTCTGCTTTACTGTCTTTGTGTTTATTCACATATTTGTAGTGAAATGTTTAAACTTTCTCATTTCCTTTGTATATATTCTACAGCTTTTCTTTTTTTAGTATATGTGCTGTCAAAGCGAGCACTATTCTACAGCTTTTGTGTGTGTGTGTGTGTGTGTGTGTGTGGTTACAATGGGAATTATGTTTAACATCCTAAAGTTATACTATTCTAAGTTGAATGTATATCAGGTTAACTTCACTTGATCTTAGCCAAAAGGCCGAGAAGCGATTATCAGGTTAACTTCAATAACATAAAAAACTCTGCTCCTTTACAATTCTGTCCCCATCCCTTTCAGTTGTTGATGTCACAAAATTTTGAGTTAATTTTAATTTTTTCTATATGTAGTTGCTTCTGAATGTCCTTGTCTTTATTTTGTGTATTTTTATGTATGTATGTAAACAGGCCTGAATGGCCTTGTCTTTAGTGTCTGGTTCCCAAAGCCGGGGGGAGAGAAAAATGAAAGGGGGGGAAAGGGCTCCCTCCCTTTAAATGTCCCAAGTCACTTCAGCTGGGGGAGAGGGTCTCTGCAACCATGGGGGAGCAAAGCGGCTGCCTCTTCTCTGTGTTTGCACCTTTGTGATAGGAAGCAGCAATCAGTGATGAGAGCACAGATTTCCAGTGTTTGGAGGACAGGGTCTTTTTTTGTCCACCCTGGCTCCTGCAAGATGTGTGCTAGTTGCTGCAGAAACATGCAGGTGGCTGGGTGTGGGGGATGGGCTAAGAGCTGAAATTGGTTGAAATTAACCTCAGTTGACTGGCCAAGTCCTTCCCTGGAAGTTGTTATCCTTCAGTAGATTCCAGGTTTCCAAAATAGTGACATTAGATGGATTCTGCCAATGCCGCTGTTTCTCAGGTGGGGAGATAGATTCCTGGTGCTTCCTGCTCCACCAGCGTCCCAGAATCCTCCAAGCCATGTTAGGTCTTGTCCTTGTCTGTTCACCTTGCTCTCCACCACACTCTTCTGGAGGGGAGGAAGCATGTTGCTATCTTACCGCTGCTTCCCAGGGTCCATCTGAAGTGTTTGGCACTTGGGGTAAAGGCTCAGTTAACTGGCCTTACAATTCCAGTCTGTTCTCATCTCTTACAGTCCCACAGGGGCTGGTCGCAGGGACAGTCCTGGGCTGGGCTGTGATGCTCAGGAAGGAGAGAGAAGGGAGGACTGTACTGGGTTGGACAGTGTCCCCCTCACCCCCAGTTCGTTTCCATCTGGAACCTGTGAATGGGACCTTTTTTGGAAATTGGGTCTTTGCAAGATGTAATGAATTAAAACGATGTCATACTAGGTTAGGGTGGATTGATGATTGGTGTCCTTAGCAGAAGGCCATGTGAAGATGGAAGCAGAGATTGGAGTGGTACATCTACAAGCCCAGGATTACTGGCAACCACCAGGAGCTGGAGGAGGCAAGGGAGGATTCTTCCTTTTTGCCCTGGAAGAAGCATGGCCCTACTGATGCCTGGATTTGGGACTTCTGGCTTCCAGAATTGTGAGAGAGTGAACTTCTGTTGTGGACTGGTTAGGGCAGCTGAGCGTACTAACAGAGGGATGAGGATCGGGAGGCTGTGCCTCTTATTTTTAAGGCTGATCCACAAGACTACAGAATTCTTCACACTTTGTATTCCCAGCTCTGAAGGAGAGTAGGGTAGTGCCCCCCAGCAAGCCTCCACGTGAGCTAGGTTCTTTCTAAAGTGATGTTTGAAAGCTGATTTTTAAGACAAAAATAAGGCTGGTGAGTCCTTTAGAACTAACCTCACCCCTGTAGGTGGCCACGTGTCTGTGGGTTTTCCGTGTCTGTATTGTGAGCAGCCTGAGAACAGAGCCCAGGTCCTGACCCTTGTACTGCCCTCACTCCCAGACAGTTCCTGGGCATCCGCATGGGGCTGGGCCCGGTGCCCGGAGCTGGGGTGTGGAGACAAAGCATGCCCTCGGGAAGCTCCATGAGCCCCCTGGAGCCAGGGGACATGCTGCCTGCCCCCCCCCATTTGTAGGGATGCTTGTTTCTCCTGCTGTCTCCAGTTGACCAGTGAGGAACTCAGGTCTTGCCCAAAGCTCCTCCAGCCCCAAGAGGACGTGCGGAAGCTAGAGGAGATGCTGTGGTAGCCTCTTTACCCAGTCACTCCAGTGGCTACTGACCCCAAGAGCCTCAGTCTGCCCAACCGTAGAATGGGAGAGATGGTAGAAGCTGTCTCGTAGGATGTGTGGAAACTGCATGGCTGGTACGGAGGGAGGGCGTAGCAGGCAAGAGCTGCTCCTGCTGTCATCGTGGTTATTTGCTAAATTTATGAGTCCCCTGGAGAGCAGCCTTCATGGGTATTGTTTATAGGACTCCCGTCTGTATTTGTATTACATATATTTGCATATGGGTCGATATCTGTTTTACACAGAGACGTATTTACCCTGAACAGACTTCAGTATTAGATATTGACAAGGATAGAGACATTTCTCCGTTGTGCTAATTTGAGTAACTTTGAAATTTTAATGGAAACTGCACTCGGGGCAGACGTCTTTATGCACTGTCTGTTCACTCCATACACGTGTTTGAGCCACCGTTGAGGGTAGCAAAGTCTAAGATCAGCGAGCACGGCAAAGAAAGGTTACTGCCCTCAGGCACCTCCTTCCACCAGCGGCAACAAAGCAAGACCAAAGGTCTAACGTGGGCGGAGGGAAACCAGGCCAGGCCAGGGGCTGGACACACCAGAGGGCGAGGCTCCTGCAGTCCTGTCCAGACATGAGAGCACGGGATAGGGCCCCTGCTCTCAGTTTTTAAAGAAAACAAATTCAAGGCTAATTAAGAGGCCTAGTTTTGTGTTTCCAGGCTCAAGGCCACAGGAATAGTCAGCAGTGGGAACCTGAGCTTAGCCTGGGATTTGGCCTTGTTTTTCCTGTTTATAGAATTTTATGTTAAGGAGCCATCTGGTTGGTTCTCAGCTGCATAAATGCCCCATTGCGCTGTGTCTGGTCATGGCCACATCCAGGCCAGGTGACTTGGCACCAGCTGGCAGCCCGCGGCTGTGTGGACCCGGCCCCCAGGCCCTGTCCTTCCAAGGCCTGCGGGTCCCGCCTGGTGCTGAAGGGCCGTCTGCTGGGAGGAGGTACCAATGCTGAGGGGCCAGCTTTCAGGGAGGGGCCTCCTCTTCCTTCAGCGCAGAAAGGCCTGGACTCTACTCAGGGGTGAGGTCAGGGAGCGGCCCTAAAGTAGGAAAGTGAAAGGAGTGGCCTCAGGGGCTGCGCGGCAGAGGTGCCCCTGGATCTCAGACCCCTGTGAAGGGATGAGGGAACGCGGCTGCCGGACACGTCGGGCAGCTGTCCCTGTTCGGGCGCCTTGCCGAGGGTGGTTTCCGTCTTACACTCTGTCATACTGCCCCCGTCCTGTCACTCCTGCACTTGATGTTGGACATGTCCCACTGGCCTCTCTTTGCAGGCCTTTCTTGGGACGTGGGTCTGGAACAGCCTCTTCCTCTGCTAAGAGAGCCAGACTGACCATCCTAACGAGGGCTTTTCTTCTTTCTGGTCTTGTTCTTAACTTCCTGAGTGAAGCTGAAGGAAGTGAGAAAGAGAAGGCTCTTAAAAACTCGAGAGGGTGAGACTTCCAGAATGTGTTCTGGGTCACCTGGTTAGAGTGATGGAGGTCACCGCAGGTGCGTGGGGAGTTTGGGTGCGGGAGCCTTTGCCTCATGGGTTCGGGTGTTGGCCCAGGAGCCAGGGCGGGCCCCTGAGTTCCACCAATTATTTCTCTAAGATTTTATTTACTTATTTGTCAGAGAGAGAGAGGGAGAGCAAGCGAGCACACAAGCAAGGGGAGCGGCGGGCAGAGGGAGAAGCAGGCTCCCCTCGGAGCAGGGAGCCCGATGCGGGACTTGATCCCAGGACCCTGATGATGACCTGAGCTGACGCTTAACCAAGCGCCCCCCACCAGTCTTGAAAACGGTCCAGTCGTGTGACTTTGGGGCATGTCTCCCATGGGCCGTGTCCATCGGTTGGAGGTGTTCTCTGCAAATCTGGAATCTACTGTGGGGTTCCAGGCTGCAGTCAGAAGGAATGAGGCAGTTCTCATGGCATTTCCTTCCGTATGTTTGAATTTGTGACAGCCGCGCACATTTTTTGCTTAAAGCAAAACGGGTCCTTTAGTAATGTGGCCTGGCGTCTCCTTCTGCTGGGGGTCCTGGTGTCTGTCCCTCCTCACACGCATGGGTGGGGGTAGGGGCTGTGAGCCGCGCAGGGTGGAGGCCAGCTCCCGCCTTCCCTGCGCGCCCTCCCGCTGGGTTCCCACCTGCAGGCTGCCCTGGCTCACCCTGCCCACCTCCTCTCACTGCGGGTGCGGCAGCGTTCTTTGAAGTACAACAGTAAGGCCAGACATAAAGCAGATTGTAATTTTAAGGACTTTTTTTTTTTTTAAAGATTTTATTTATTTGACAGAGACACAGCGAGAGAGGGAACACAAGCGGGGGGAGAGGGAGAGGGAGAAGCAGGCTTCCCGCCGAGCAGGGAGCCCGATGCGGGGCTCGATCCCAGGACCCCGGGACCATGACCTGAGCCGAAGGCAGATGCTTAATGACCGAGCCACCCAGGCGCCCCGGGACTTTTTTTTTTTAAGAAGTGATTGGGGTTGGGTGTATTCGTTTCCTACAGCTGCCATGACAAAGCACCATAAACGGGGCTTAGAACAGCAGTGGTGTCATCTTCCACACTTCTAGAGACCAGAGCCTGAGCTGAAGGTGTCCGCGGGGCCGTGCTCCCTCTGAGGCTCTGGGGGCTTCTGGTGGCTTCTGCGCCCCTGACACATCACTCAACCTTGTGTCTGTGTCCACATTTCCTCCTTCTAAGCACAGGAGTCACTGGATCAGGACCTGTTCTAATACGGAATGGCTTCCTCTTAACTAATTACATCTGCAAGGACCCTGCTTCTAAATAAAGTCCTATTCCAAGTCCCGGGGGGTTAGGACACGCACGGCGTTGGGGGGACTAGCCGCTGCAATTTCTAGCCTTCCCATAAAGAAGCCTTTGGAGTTGCCACACTTAGTAATTTGATGATGTACTGTCTAAAATTGTGAACTTGCTTGTGAAAGCAGAATTTTAGATGAACTTTCAGACAGAACATTAGAAGCTGAAAAACCAGTGACTCACAGTTCTGAAGCTGACCTCTGAACGAGCGTGTCCGTCATCTAGTGATGGCGGGTCCATGCCACTTTTTCTCTTGCTTTATGAACAACTGTTTCTGACCTTGCTGCTTTTAATAAAATGAACTGTGCTTTTAAATCTTCCACTTAGGAAATTGAGAGACTTTCTGAGCAGCTAGAAGAAAAAGAGAAGGAGACGCAGCAGCTGATGAGCCAGCCGGAGCGCGAGCGAGAGCGGGAAGTGGCACTGCTGCGGAGGAGTGTGGCGGAGAAGGAACGGGCCCGGGCTGCCAGCGACATTCTGTGCCGCTCCTTGGCTGATGAAACCCATCAGCTGCGGAGGACTCTGGCCGCCACCGCCCACATGTGCCAGCATCTGGCCAAGTGTCTGGATGAACGACAGCGCGCTCAGGGGGACGCGGGGGAGAAGAGTCCGGAGGTAAGCCCCGCACCTGGGTGCGCCGAGGACGGTGAAGGCCTCCCTGGGGCGGGAGGCCCTGCGTCGGGGCCGCACGATCCTGCTGCCGTCACAGGGGTCGGGGCGCCCAGAGCCACTTCTGTTCTCAGTGTGAGACCCAGCTGTTGTGGCAAAGCCCAGCCATCCAGGGGTTTCTTCTAGAATGACAGAACATGCAGAATGTGATAGGAAAGCAGGGGAGCCCCTTGCCCCAGCCCCTCCCTCCCGACGGCCCTGTGCACTTTGGCCTCCTCGGCCTCACCCAGCTGAGGACCAGAGGGCAGAGCCGGGCTGGCAGGCCTGCTCCGAGCAAGTGCGAGCACTCGAGCGTTGGGCAGATGAGCAAACTGCCCCTCTCCGTGCCCCGTGTGCGGGGCCAGGCCCCAGCCCGCCATGAGGGCAGTGGGTGCTGGCCTTCTGTGGCTCCACGAGTCTGCGCGGAGCAGCGCTGCCCGGCCTGGGGCAGGGAGCAGGGTTCTTTCCAGGCGGCTCTCTGGAGCTGCCACCATGGTCATGTTGGAAATGCGCTCTGCGGTGTTCTGGGGGGTGCGGGGGGCACAGGTCGCCTGGCTCCTTAGCAGCCTCTTCACTGAGAGCCTGCGTGGGGAGAATGTCGATCTGAGAACCACCCGTTCCCGATGGGGGGATTCCACGAAAAGGGAACCTCAGAAAGAACACCCGTGTATTTCAGAAGCCAAAAGACGAGGGCTGTCTGGGAGGAAGCGGGTGTGCTCATTCGACTTTGAGTCACTGTGTCATTTCCTTATGGGGACTTGGAAGTGGCTGCGCAGGAGGGTTGGCCCCGGGGCCGCTGTGGGGTCGGTGCAGCCCCTAAAGCAGCATCACTTCTCAGCCTGGGACTCGGCTGAGTCACCCGGGGCTTCCCGGCGCCTGCTCGGTGAGGACACCCACTTCCTTTATCGTTCAAGGGGAATTCTCAGAAACGATGTCACCAACATATAGCCCCCCGTTCTGTTAAATGCACTGAAGCTCTCGGATTCAGATGGACTTCTCATGAGACTTTTCACTTAGGTCTGCCCACCATTGTTAGGGTTGGTTTGGGATGTGGCTTCTCAGCATGGAACACGGTGTGGGTCAGATCGCCACGTGTGGAACCACTGAGGTCGACCCTGACTCTGCAGACATGATGCTGTCATGGGCTTGGAGGAGGGGAGCTGGGTTCCGGGCCAGGCCTGCGCCAGGGGGCCCAGGCCGGAGCCTTCTCTGCGGCCCCACGGGGCTGAGCTGCCTGCCCTCCCGACTTCTCGTGATGATGGAGCATCTGAGGCCGGGGGGACACCAGATGCACGACTGGATGCAACTCCATGGCGGCGGCCTGGGCGGTGCCAGAGCAAACCCCTCTCCCCTCCCCTCCAGCCTTTCGAGTCTCTGCTTTGCTTCCCTCCTGCATGCACGCCTGCTGGGGGACCCGTTGCTGGATGAGCGCCATCGGTGGCCTCAGTCTGCAGGTCTAGCTTCTTCCTCCCTTCTTGCTGCGTGTGTCATGTTCAGCGACACGGCGTCTTCCCTCTGTCCCTTCCTTCTGCAGCCAGAGTGTACAGGCGGGGCCGCCTCTGGACAGGCTGTTATCGAGAAGTTACGGGAAGAAAACCGACTGTTACGACAGAAGGTGACTCATGTGAGTATCTGTGCCATTTTGTTCAACCGCAGGGGAGGGTCCTATCCTCTCTGTGGTGCTCAGGGCTTGTGTCCCCCTCGGGCCACTTGGGTTGACACACACAGCCCCCAGAGACCTGCCTTTCTGCCTGAGAGTGCAGAGAACGCGCCCTGTCCTGCTCTGTCCCCCAGGTCAACTTGTAGGTCGAGAAAGGAGGTGCAGGAGTTTCAGGTACAGCTTTTAAGGCAGGAGAATGGCACCAAGTCCACTTCGGTGGAAGCCAGTGGCCCGTGGATGTCCTCACGGCGCCTCGGGTGCATCTGGCAGTCTCAGTGTCCCCTCTGGACAGAGCAGGGTGAGGCAACGGCAGTGACGGGCAAGGACTGCGTAGCTGATTGCTGCTAACAGAGAGCCTCCTGGCCTCGGCCGCTGTCACCCAGAGCTCTGTGGCTGCGTCCCCTCAGGTGGAAGACCTCAATGCCAAGTGGCAGCGCTACGATGCCAGCCGGGACGAGTATGTGAGGGGGCTCCACGCGCAGCTGCAGGGGCTGCAGGCCCCCCCTGAGCCTGAGAGGTCCTCCTGCCCCGAGCTGATGAGGAAGGAGATTTCCAGGCTCAACCGGCAGCTGGAGGAGAAGATAGGCGTGTGTGCGGCCGTGAGGCGGGAGCTGGCGGCCGTGAGGGGGGCCCACGACGCGGCGCTGGAGCGGGTGCAGATGCTGGAGCAGCAGGTGGCGCTTGGGGCTCCGGGCGGCCGTGGCGGGGGGTCTGCCTCCTTCCCGAGTGACAGCGAGCGTCTCGCCTCCTTTCAGATTCTCGCTTACAAGGATGATTTCACCTCAGAAAGGGCAGACCGAGAACGGGCCCAGAGCAGGATTCAGGAGCTCGAGGAAGAGGTGGCTTCCTTGCGGCAACAGGCGTCCTGGACACAGGTAGGGTCCCAGGGCTTTGCTCCTCGTTTAGGCTCAGCGTTTCTCTCGTTTTTCTTTTCCTGAATTTTGAGTGTCGGCCCGAGACACTTGTCACGGCCCAAGCCCGTTGGCCCGCTTGGGTCAGAGCCGCCTTGCCTGGCGCCCGGGGCACGGTGGCGGGAGCCGTCTGTCGCAGTGGTGTGACGGAGGAGGTGGCTGTCCACGGGGCCCGTCCTGGGCTCCGGGCCCCCTACCAGGCCTTCCTGCCTACACGTCGCCTCCTTGCTGTGAGGCGGGGACCCTGGTTACCCCATTCCGCAGACCTGGACACCGAGGCCCCAGGTGTCCAGTGACGTCCCCCAACTCATGGTCCGTGTGTGGGGAGATGTGCCTTATGGGCCAGTGGGCCCTCCACCCCCCTGGGGAGGCCTGGCAGGTGTCAGAATTGACAAAGTCTCTCACTGCGGGACCCCTGGCACCCACCTGCCTCTTCCCCTCTCTGCCCTGCGGACACCCCAGGAAAGCTTAGTTTCTTTAGCCCCTCAGCAAGTACCCAGCACACCTCTGGCCCTGCAGGGAACCCTGGGCCCCTCAAAGAACTCCCGTCCGGACAGAGCCTGGGCAGTAGGGGGGCTCGACGTACCGGGCGGAGCAGGGACGCTGAGTGGACCTCGGAGCTGCCCCTTCGGGTTGGCTCGTGGGCCGGGGGAGCTGCCCGCGCTGCCCTGTGGTGTGGCCGCTGCGGTTGTCGGTGGCTTGTGCATTCCCCGCTGCAGGAGGGGTGCAGGGAGTCATGGGGGACACACTCTGGGACTGAGTCCGTAGCCGTGGGCCTGGACGGAGCATTGTGGGGAAGTGGGTGGGGACTGTGGCTGGGGTCTGCCCCCCGCGAGTCTGCAGGCCAACGGGGAGATGCCGGAGGGCCTCACCAGCCCCGGCAGCCTTCTCGGCCTCCATCAGGAGTTCCTGCTTCTCTTCAGGCCCCGGGACTACAGGCTTTGGCTCAGGACCCTCCCACGTGGCCGGCGGGGACAGGGCGTCCTCCGGCACAGCTAGCTGCGTGTGGTCTTGCCGCGATGGGGCTTGGCCTGCGGGTTTTCTCGGGGAAGCATGTGCTCTTGGGTTGAAAGGCCGTTCAGGATGTGGTCCTCCGCAGCCTCTCCACGACTCAGGGCCAAGAGGAGTGACCAGAACCGGCTCCAGGTCTGCTGGAGCCTGAGCCTCTGTATCCTCCGCCGCCGCCGCCTGTGGCCCCTCGAGCGGTGGGCAGCACTTGCTCTGGTGCCCAGCGCCTGGATGGCCCTGGGGCAGGGGTGCTGAAGGTGTGGCCAGTGAGCCGAAGTTCCTGAGCAGTAGTGAGGAGCATGGCAGGCCACGGCTCACACACGACCGCTGTCTGGGGGACCCCTGCTGCCTCGGGGGGCTCCCAAGGGCTCCGGACCCTGGGCCTCGCAGAGACGGTGCAGAGCGGGGCCGAGGCACAGGTTGCCCGGCTCTCCGCCCTGAGCTTTGCCAGCCCCCCTCCACTGAGGTGTCTGGGGCAGGTCTCCAGGGCCGAGGGGCCGCTCAGGCCTTCCCGCCCAGGGGTGGGGGTGCGCCCCACTCAACCCTGTCCCTCCCCGAGCACACGCAGCGGTGTCTGTGTGCCCGCTTCGCTTCTGTATGGAGCACCGCTGCGTTTGGGCTCTGGGCTACTCCAGGAAGCAGGGTGAGGGGGCTGAGTCTCACTCAAGGATAGAAGAAATCTCTCAAGTGCTAGAACCCAACACGTGATTTTGTGGTCTCCAGGGCAGCCCACGTAAACCGACCTTGGCCTTTTTTCCAGGACCGCCGCGAGCCAGGCTCCTGCCGGATTCACATGGGAAACAGAACCTCCAAGTACTTAGAGACGGATGCTTTGGAGCTCGTGGCACCCAGTGGCCGGAGGGCGGGGACTGGATCTCAGGGGCTGGACTCCCCCGCCGAGGGCAGAGCGACCCGCAGAGGGCAGGGGGACCTTCAGTGCCCTCACTGCCTGCGGTGCTTCGGTGACGAGCAAGGCGAGGAGCTCTTCAGGCATGTGGCTGAGTGCTGCCAGTGAGCCCCGTGGCCGGGAGAGGGAGAGCGCCCTCGAGGTCTGGGGCCCAGACCAGGCTGAGGGGGCTTCAGATCCTTCACCTTGGTCCTCCTTGGGCGATGGAACAGACCAGGTCAGAGGGAACCTCCCGTGGGGCATCTGCTCCTGGGAGGGAGTGTGGCCCCCCAGCTGCCAGGCTGAGAGGCTGGGAGCAACCGGGTGCAGGGATCCAGGCCAATAGCCCCCCGACCCCGGGCGTGCCGCAGCTGCTAGAAAAAGCGGGCTGCCTGTGGGGACCCACACGTGTGGGCCCCAGGGTGAAAGGCCTGCCTTGTTCTGTTGAGTAAGGACCAGGAGGTCTGCAGAACTGAGCGCTCTGGCAGCACCTGGGGGCCGGCCTCCGCCACTGCAGAGCCGTGTGTCTGCACTGAAATGTACCGCAGTAGCCTTTGGCACGTATCTGAAAGTCAAGAGACATTTCGCGTGCACTATTTTCATAATAAATGTACTTACTCTGGTGACCGCTCTGGGAATGCATCCTGGGGGCTTGGGTGCAGGAACCGGTAGTATTTCCAGTCGGGCCGGACTTAGACCAGCCGGTGAGGAGAAATACTCCCTTGTCTGCCACGCGCCAAGGGACCAAGATGGACTGGCTGGAGTCCAGCCATGCCTGCCTGTCGGGGGGCCATGTGACCTGGCGCCCACCCAGCTTTGCCTTTGGGCAATTTCAGCCCCAGCCCAGGATGTGAAGTCAGGGGCTGGAAACAAGGAGAGGAAGCAGGTGCCTGCTGAGAGCACAGCAGAGCCACAGAGAGCAAGGTGTGGCTGCGGAGGGCCCGCCAGTGGAGCAGGGGACAGGAAGGAGAAGGCAGGAGGGGAGACTGAGGCGCTGTGCTAAGTGTTTGCCAGGGTCACTCATTTAACCCTTCTAGCAATTCCAGGATGCACACGTTAGATCATCCTCAACAAAGACGAGGAAAATGCACAGAGGGGTTAATTCACTTGCCCAAGGTCACACAGTGGCTGAATGACAAAGCTGGGATTTGAACCCGTGTTCTTAATTGCACATTCTGTACTTCTTCCTGGAACTCACCCTTCCATGTGGTTCAGTCCTCCTCAAGTCCGAGTTCAGGTGTTGCCTCCTCTGGGGACTCCCTGTGTACCCCTTTCTGCCGGAGCCCGGCTGGAAGGGACCCGGCCTGTGTGGCATGGGGTGGGTAGGCTACAGCAGAAAAGCCTCAGTCGGAGTTGGAAGAGTTTGTGGACATCTGAACACTGGAAAGAGAGGATGGGGACATCCCAGAGAGAAGGTAGCCACAAAAGGGGGAACCCTCACATCCTTGGCTGACCCCCAAATTGTGCATGCTTCGAGCAAGACCCCAATGATTCTGGGGTGAGAAGAGCAGATGGAAAACAGAGCTTAGCAGGCATCCCCGTGGCTGAGTATTACAGGGTAACAGCTTTGAATCTGGGTCCCTCAAGGTTAGAAGGGCTTAGTAAACACTTCAGGTTTTCCTTTGAAACCCTAGAAGGGCCAGGCCTCAAGAGTAAAGTTGACATCCTGGGACAAAATGGAAATAGCCCTTGCTCTAAAAAGGCATACGAGTCCCAGGTAATCAACCAACAAGTCACCTGCCTATTGGAACAAGAACCAACTTTTTTTTAGAGACGGGCAGAATCTCAGACCTTACACTGTACTAACCACAAATGCAATATGCAAGAGAAAATACTAGACGGGCGCCTGGCTGGCTCAGTCGGTAGAGCATACAACTCCCGATCTCGGGGTTGTGAGTTTAAGCTTAAAAATAAAATCTTAAGAAAAAAAAAAATTAGATGTAGGAAAAATAAAGGCCGCATGAAGGTATTTTCAGATAAATACAAGGTAATGATATTTATATCCAACAGACTCTACTACAAGAAATTTGTACTATAGAAATTATTCCAGCCGAAGGGAAGTGATTCTGGATAAAAACAAATATAGAAAAGAGTGAAGAAGATGGGAGTGGATAGATAAGGATTACTGACTAAGTCCTTTTGAGGGCTTTAAAACATGCAAACATGTGGCCATGAGAGCTTTCTAGGTGTGTGTGTGGGGGGGAGTATTTAATGAACTTACACAGGAGTTTTTGCATTGATTTAAGGTGGACTGTAATTCAGTAGGGAAGCATAATTTCTAGAGTAACCACTAAAATAGTAATACAAATATTTAACTAAAAAGTGAACAATGTTTTTATTAATCCAAAGCAAGACAAGTTAGGAAAACTAAAGGAATAAGGAAGAGATGAGACACGCAGAAAATAGATGGCAAGATGGTATACTTAAACCCAACTCTATCAGTAATTAACTTAAAGATAAGGGGATCA
This sequence comes from Neomonachus schauinslandi, assembly GCF_002201575.2. Classification (NCBI taxonomy): domain Eukaryota; kingdom Metazoa; phylum Chordata; class Mammalia; order Carnivora; family Phocidae; genus Neomonachus; species Neomonachus schauinslandi. Next base: position 202,013,770 of record NC_058404.1, read on the forward strand.
AATACTGACTGAAAGATCATGATTATCAGGCTGGGTGAAAATAAACTCTCACGTATGTGCTCGTTAGCAGAGGCATACTTTAAATGTAAGAACAGAGAAAAGGATAGAAAAAGACACACCCTGTCAACACTGGCCAAGATAATGAGGGAGTGGATGAAGCCATGAATGACATGGTTTCAAAATATATAAATGAAAAGGAGACCTGGATAAATGCACAATCATAGCTGAAGATTTTAACACACCTCTCAGAGAAGAGCAGGGATACTAAAGATTTAACCAAAATACTTAACCAATTTGGCCTCCTTTGCATATGGCAAACATTACGCCCAACAAAAGCCAATTAGAATTCTTCTCAGCTCTACGTGGAACACTTACCACCAGAGACAAATCTGTGGGGCATAAATCAAGTCACAACATATTCCAAAGAACCGAATCACTGAACTTATGTTCTCTGACCGTGGTGAGATTAAACCACAACTCAGTAACAGATAAATACCAAATTCTCAACACACTTCTAAGTGGTCTGTGGGCAAAGGAAAAAACACAATGGAAATGAGAAAATACTTTGAACTGAGCGAAAATGAGGTTAAAATTCAGTGATCTGAGTGCCCATCTCAAGAGCTAGGAGAAGAACTGCATATTAAACCCAAAGAAAGGAAAGGACAGAATATAAGAGCAGAAATCAATGAGATAGAAAACAGAAAAATCAACAAAGCCAAGAGTTCTTTCAAATGGCAACACCACCAACAAACCAGTAACAAGACTCATGAGGAAAAGACGGGACAAATTGCTGATAAGCAGGAATGAAAAGGGGGACATCACTATGGATCTCTAAGAGGACTACTATGAACACTTTAAGCTAATAAATCTGACAGATGAAACGGATAAAATCCTTGAAAAATACAACTTAACCAAAACAGATACAAGAAGAAAGAGAAAACCTGAGTAGCTCTGTAGCCATTAAGTAAACAATCTGTAATTAAAAGTATTTTCACAAAGAAAATTATAGGCCCAGATGACTTCACTGGTGAATTCTTCCAAACATCTGAGAAAGATATACCAATCTTACATACACTCAGCAAATAGAAGGAATGTTCCCCAACTCATTTTTATGACACCAAAACCTGAGAAAAACAAGAAAATGACAAATCTCTCTCATGAACACAGATGCAAACATCCTAAACAAAATATAAACAAATTGAATTAGATATAAAAAGGATAATAAGTCATAGACAAGTAGAATTTACAAGTAGAATTTTAATTAGAGATACAGATTGACTATTAAAAAAAAAGCACTGGGGTGCTGGGTGGCTCAGTTGGTTAAGCGTCTGCCTTCGGCTCAGGTCATTATCCTCGGGTCCTGCAATCTAGCCCCATGTTGGGCTCTCTGCTCAGTGGGGAGTCTGCTTCTCCCTCTGCCCCTCCCCCTGCTTGTGCTGTCAAATAACTAAAATCTTTAAAAAAAAAACCACTAATGTAATTCACTAGAGTAACAGAAAAAACATGATCATCTCAATAGAAGCAGAAAAAGCATGTAACAAAATTTAATGTCCACTCATGAAAACACACTCAGCAAACTAGGAATAGAAGGCATTTCCTCAATCTGATAAAGATACATGTCCGAAACCCTACACCTAACATTCTACCTGGTGACAAATAATGCTGTCTGTGCCTGCTCAGGTTAACATCAAGGCAAGGGCACTCACTCTTACCACTGCAATTCCACATTGTACCGGAGGGTCTACCTAGTGCAGTAAGTTAATAAAAGGAATAAAGAACAGAAAAATTAGAAGAAATTGTCCTTATTTGCAGATGACGTGATTATAGATGTAAAAAATCCTAGGTGATCTTGAAGTTTAAAATTTGTAAATCATTTTGACAATCTCAAGATACAAAGTTCAATATACGAAAAATCGACCATATGCTATATATATTTGCAACAACTGGAGAAACGAATTTAAAAACCTGTTTCCCCAGGGGCGCCTGGGTGGCTCAGTTGGTTAAGCAACGGCCTTTGGCTCAGGTCATGATCCTGGAGTCCCGGGATCGAGTCCCACATCGGGCTCCCTGCTCAGCAGGGAGTCTGCTTCTCCCTCTGACCCTCCCCCCTCTCATACTCTATCTCATTCTCTCTCTCAAATAAATAAATTAAAAAAAACAAAACCAAAACCTGTTTCCCCAAAAGATAAGGTGACTAAAAAGATGTTAAGTCCTAACCCCTAGAACCTGTGAATGTGACCTTAACTTGGAAATATGGTCTTTGCAGATGTCACATGAGATAATGTTGTGCTGGATGAGGGTGGGCCCTAAACCCAATATGACTGGCGTCCTCTTAAGAGACATGGGGTGCCGGCTGGCTCAGTTGGTGGAGCAGGCAGCTCTTGATCTTGGGGTTGTGAGTTCGAGCCCCACGTTGGGGTGTAATTACTTAAAAATAAAATCTTAAAAAAAACAGACACAGACACAGGGAAGAGGCCATGTGAAGACAGGAAGAGAGACTGGAGGGACACCTCTATAAGCCAAGGACTGCTACGAGGAGCCAGGAGGGAGGCATGGAACAGATGGTTCTTCACCTCTAGAAGGAACCAATCTTGTGGATACCTGTGTTTTGGGGCATATATCCTCCCAGGGATTTTGCGTTATATCCTCCAGGACTGTGAGAGAATAAATTTCTGTTGTGAGAAGCCACCCAGTTTATAGTACTTTGTTATGAGAGCTCCAGGAAACTAAAGCATAACCCTGTTTATGATGTCAAAAACCTAAAATGCTTAGAAAACATTTATCAGAAGCATGCAAAATCTCTACAATAAAAGCTACAAAATAACTGCTGAAATTCAAGAACATGTAAATGAAGAGAAATCACATCTGCAAACTGGGAACTCTGTAGTCTCAAGCTGTCACTTCGTCCCAGATTGATCTACAGACTCAACACAGCCTCATCCATATCCCAGCAAACTTGTGACAAGCTCATTTTATATATTTTTTTGTTCCCCACTTCTGCAGGACTCCAGTTACATGTATGTTGAACTGCTTGATACTGTCCCACAGGTTACCATTTTCCATTCTCTCTTCTCTCAGTGCTTCTTTCTGGTAGTTTCTGTTCTGATGCCATCAAGTTCATGGTGTTTCCTCAGAGGTTTCGGATCTGCTGTTAATTCTATCCAGGGTATTTTTCCATTTCGGATGATGTATTTTTTCTTTAGAACTTCACTTAGGTCTTTTTTGGATCTTTCATTTCGTCCTTCATCTTGTTCATGATTTCTCTTACATCTTGAGCATATTTTTAAGACTTACATTAGCCATTTTAAGGTCCCTGTCTGCAAATTCACCAACTGTCATTTTGGGGTCTATTGTTTGTTTAGTATTTCTCTTGATTACGGTTTATATTTTCCTTCCTCTTGGCATGGCCTGGTAATTTCTGCCTGGATTCCAACATTGTGAATTTTGTTTAGTGTGGGATATTTTTGTATTCTTTTAAAGAACGTTGGACTTTGTCTCAGCAGGCAGTTAAGATACTTAGGATCAGTGTGATCCTTCTGAGGCTTGCTTTTTAGATTTTACTCTAGGGCTAATTTAACCCCCCTGCTAAGGTCACAGCTTTCTGAGGATTCTACGCTGGTGTCTGCAGCGTGTATTACAAGGTTCTCCACTGTGGCTGGTGCAAACACTATTCCCGCCGTTCTGCTTTCTGGTGATTTTCCCTTGGGTTCCTGGAAGTTTATGCCACACCTGCAACATCAGTAGATTGTAGGGGACTCTGCAGACCCCCAGAGCCCCTTATGTGCAGCCCCTCCTGTCTGGAACCCTGCCCCACAAATTCGAGCCACCTTGACCTCTCCAAATGCCAATCTCTGCTTGCTCTACTCAGCAGGCCTGCTGGGCTCTGGGCTCTGCAGCCCCCAGCCCGTGCTGGGCCTGGAAACTGCCTCCACGCTGGAAGCTGGGACGCCAAGAGGCTTACCTGGTTTCCTCCCCTTCACCCAGAAAACACTGCCATGTGCTGTGTCTCTTCCAACAGCCAAAAGCATTGTTTAAACACCTTCCTCGGTTTTACAGTTGTGTGTGGCAGGGGGACAGTCTCCGTGGCAGTTCATCGTTCATGGGTGCCACTGGCGCACGTTTAGGACTCTTCCTCTTAACCTACCTCGTCTTCCCCACGGAAGAGCATCTGGAGGGCTCCCGGGTACGGCAGGCTCCCGGTGGCACATGGTTGGTTTCAAGCGTAAGTTCTTAACAGTTCGGAACCGCATGGGATGTCTTCGTGCGCCTCGCCTCCCACCCCTCGGTGCTTATGCTTACGTTTTAATAGTGGATCCCGGACAGACGATTTCGCCTGTCACTGTGAAGACGAAGAACCAGGACTCAAGTTACTTCAATTCTAGTCATTCTGTGGGTGACCGAGAGCTTTTATTGGTGTTTCAAACAGAAACAGTGGGACCTGTAAGTTTCTTCTCCTTTAATATTAATGAAATTAAGAAACGTTCATCCTTTCTGGTACCATAATACTCCTTTTGATAATATTTTGGTTTAATAGCATGAGTATGTAGACAAAGTTCAATAAAAGGACATTTTTACTGTTTCTTTTCTAGCCGTTGTTATTTTATTTCATCTCATGATTGCCGTTACCGTATAAAGGAGGTGATACTCCAGCGTGGTCTATGTGAGGCTCCCGCGGGGGTCGGCGCCCAGGTCTAGGCCCCGTGAAGACAGGAGCACTGGAGCTGGATGTCCCGCAGAAGCACCCTGGGCCTTGGTTTCCCCACCTGTAAATGCAGTGTCTGGGCATGAGGACACACGGTAGCAAGTCTCCAGGCCTGGGCCTGCCTCCGTGGGCATGGGAGGGGCTGCACTAGGGAGGCCCTGCAGCCTTGACCTTCCACCTCCCCCACCCCTGGACTCTGGCCTGGGCTTCCCAGGCCCTAGATGCATCTTCAGAGAACTGGGAATGGTAAAGTGACGCCCCCCTCTTGGGGAAAGAGTCAAAGGAACAGCAGGGGCGGAAGGGGGCAGGTGGGGCCACCTCAGGAGTGGGCGCCCAGGGGTTCCCCTCACCACTCATGGCCCTGACAAGGTCCTGCTCATGTCACAGGTGGGACCCTGCGGTTCCTCAGCACCCAGTGTGGCGCCCCAGGACAGACGAAGCCGGAGGCCCAGAGGTGGGAGTGCCCCCGACACGACCTCAAGACTGTCCCCGGGGAGAAGAGGACGAGGCAGGGGCCTAGGCAGGCAGCTTCCCCGGAGAGCAGGCTCCCCGCCCCCCGGACCCTTCCCAGCATTTGCTGCACTGACCCAGTTGAGGCTCCCCTTTGCCCTCACCGGGAGGGGTGGAGGCCTAGGCCTGGGCTTGGGAGTCCTGGAGGCACATCAGGGCCTTTCGAGGACACGGCTCCTGCTGCGGTCACTGCCCAGCCCGTTCCTCGCTTTGCAGGGTCATCCCACGAGCAAAGCGGTACGCTTGTTCTTCCCACCTAGTTAGAAAAAAAGCAAAACAAGCCAGCCAGCCTCTTGCCCCATCTCCTATTCCCAGGACCTGCCGTTCCCACCCTTGTTTTCCTGCAAACCAGCTCCCACTGGGCTGTGGTCAAGGTCACCTCAGTGTAAGAGCCCTGGGCCATTCCTTGGACCACACCTTGACCAGAGCAGCCTGCCATGGCCAGTCTCTCCCCACCTGTGTCCTCCAGGCTGCCCTCCTCCTCCCACCCTGGACACTGGTTCTAGGGCCTGGACCCCCGACCTGTCCACACTTGCTCCAGGGTGGCCTTCTGTCCACAAACAGCAATTCCCAACGCCAGACATTTCACCTGGGGGGGTCTGATGGGCACCTCAGACTTGACCCCTGCTCCAGGGCGGGCAGCCCCATCCTGCCCGGGGCTCAGCCAAAGCCCGGGAGCCCCTCTTGCCTCCTCTCACTTCTACCTGCATCCCGTCCGTCCAGAAGTGCTGTGGACGGAACCGGCAGAATGTTTCCAGAGGCCGTTTCCTCTCGCCCTGTCTCCACACGGAAGCGGGGACACGCCGAACCCCCACGGCTGCACACAGGCAGGTTTCCCGAGAGGCGGGAGCAGTGCGGCTCCGCAGTGCTCTGGGAAGTGGGTGGGTGCAGGACGGCAACCAGGAGGCGGCTCCACCAGGGACTCCCGCAAACGGCCTGCAGAGGCCGCAGACGGAAGGAACCCAGGCAGCATTCCCACTCTCGTCCTAAATACTCCCGTGTTGCTCCTCGTTTACACCCAACTGAACACCCGTGACTTTTCATGGTCTCGTTAGAGATCACCGCCCCCTCCCCCTCCCCCCCACCCCGGACAGGCACCTGCCCATAGGGCTCTGTGTAGTCCCAGCCTGCTGACCCTCCGGCCCACATGGCTCTGCGTCCCCTGCCCCCTAGGTCAGAATGCGGGGACCACTGCTCCGCCTCCACCCCGCCACTGCTGCTTGGTGTTACCACTGCTCTCTCCCCAAACCCTCTGAGCGTCGGGCCGGGCTCTGTCCTGGGCCTGGCCCTGCCTGGCACACGGAAGGCCCCGGATACACTGCTGCGTGGAGGATGGTGGGGGTGCCAGGACCCCTAAACTGCTGCCAGGGGTGACCCGGGAGATGCTCCAAGGCTGGTGGCCCAGGTTTCCCTCGGGGGGCACTGCCCCCCACTCGCCCCGTGCCCTGCCCCCGGCACCACACCGCCCCCAGCAGAAAGCAACCAGACGAGGTCTTCTGCTGTACTAATGTATTCCATCTTTCAAAAAGAAAGACATGATTTTAATATTACTTAACAATATGTTAAAAAAGTAGCCAGGCAGGCCTCCGTGTTAATACAGTCGTACACTCTCTAACAGACTTGATGGTGTGAGTACTGGGTGGGGTTCTGTTTTTGAACTTTCTCATTCTGCAAGGGGTCTTACACAAGCTGGCTACAAGTCAGGGGTTCGGACACAAACAGCGCAACGTGTACACTCTGAGACAGGAGGTTGTGCAGGAGAACGGAAGAGCGCCTGCCCGCCTGGCCCGCCTCGGTGGGGTGCAGGGCACACGAGAGCTGCGTGACGGCAGTGCCCCGGCGGGGACAGACGACAGGACAGGGCGAGATGCAGAGGCAACGGGCCACGTGGATGATGAAACGCGTCTCTGGCCACGACCCAGGCTCCGGGCCGCGCGGCGGCGAACCGGCAGGAGCTACTGTTCCAATCCGACAGCACAGCGCTGGGCTCAGCGCCTCACTCACAGACACACGCACACGAGCTACCGGCGCGGGCCGAGCAGCGAGTCCTCGGTCTGGGGGTCTCAGGTGCGGCGGCCCACCCGGCCCAGCCCTGGGCAAGCACAGCAGCTCCGGGGCCTGGCCCACCTCCCGCGTGTCCCTCTCCAGGCGGTCCTCATTCAGTGGGCAGCAAAAGTGGCTTTTTTCAAGCTAAAATTGGACCAGTTGATGGACAGTCTTTGTCGGGTCTGTCTAGCGGAATCCAGACAGAATCTGTGAAGACAAAGAGCCAAACAGTCAGCGAAGGAACAGCCCACATGCGAGCTGGTGTCGGCAAAGCCTAGTGTCCTCCGGGGGGGGAGGGGGGCCCCCTCAGTGTGCCAGGCCCGGCGACAAGGTCCCCTCCACACCTGGCCACCCTTCAGAGCGGGGAAAGGCCCTCGGGAGGACAGGGGCCCCCTTCTTCAGGACACTGGCCAGCACCCTCAATGTCCTCTGGTGTCCTGTGTCCTTCTTAGCTGCCCAAAGGAAGTTTCTGATGAGCCCATCTGAGAACGTGCCAATGGCCACCACCTTACCCTTCTCCACGTGTTAAGCCGTGGAGATCCCCTCTGCCCTCATTTATCCACGAACGCACGCGTGAGTGTGATATGGAACGGGACCTGGCACGGTGAGACGGCCACAGTGCTGCCCGCTGCCCCCAGGTCTCCAAGGCAGGCCTCCAGCCCTGGAGCCCAGCTCTGCTTCACCCCTGCACGCCCAACAGTGTTTGAAAAACACCACCTTCTGCTACCTGCTTCCCAGGCAATAGTGGGTGATTCTGTATTAAATGAGGAACACTTCCTTTCAACCGCCTATACTTCGCATAATTTCTGAAGTTCTCACCTGTCCAGCTCTCATCTGAGCAGAAACTTGAATTAAGCCTGAAAATGGTTACCGCTGTCACCCAGCCAGAAGCTGAAATGTGTTCGTTTACATGGCGGTTCAATCGCCCACAATTTCTTATGCTGCCTGCTGGGCGGTCTGTGTCCGTCCCTGCCCTGCTCCCAAGAATCCAGCCTCTCCTTCCCTGGCCACAGTTGGTCAAACCCCAAGTCCTAGTGGCGTCACCTTTTCAAGCTTCGGGAACTCCCCCCTCTGCCTCCCCCGCTCCCCCTTGCTCTGGCGGTAGCTCCCAGCGGTCCCCAGCAGGCCACACACCCCCGCGTCTCTCCACTCGCCGTGGCTGGAACGCCCACAGGTGGCTCCGAGCCAACGGAAGCAAGGCTCCCAGCGGCTCCCCCAGCACAGGGCCCAGGCCCCCAGCCGCCGGCTCTGCCTCCTTCCCAAACCCCTGGCTCCCCTGCACCCGACGCTTCAACACCCCCTGCCCATCAGGCCTCCGTGTGGTCCTCTGTGGACTGTGTCACACACGCTGTGGACGTGCACCCAGGGGACCGGGACCAAGCCTGGGTCGCCACAGCCCCCCAGCCCAGGTCTGAAAGCCTGACCCCGCCGACCCTGCAGCACCTCGCTGTCCTCTCCCGGGAGGCAGCCCGCACCCTGGCGTCTGTGACAATCGCCCCACGATCTCGCAGCCCCTCGCCCATGTTTGCGTGTGCGGATTTCTGAACTTACAGGAACCGAATTGTCCTGTATTTTTTTCTTACTGCTCGCATTCAACACTATGTTGTGCGATTCCTCCATAAGGCCGCTGGGTGCTCGTTTCCAAGGCTCCAAGAGCTCACCCCGCGGAACGGACAGACAAGTGGACGTTGGTGCTCACGCGCGTCGGAGCGCGGGGCTCCGTGAAACGGCTGGCTTCGACTTGACCCAATTCTGCCAAACTTCTCCATGGTCGCTGGAGCCACTGTGTCCCCCCCGGAGGGTGGGGGAGCCGCTGCCCCTGTGCGCCCAGCTCCCCATCAGGCGGGAGGCCTCTCCACAGGTCCATGGTCACAGTTTTCTGTGACAGCACATCTGTCCACGCTGTTTGTCTTTTCCTGCTCTGTCATGTTTATCTGTTCTGATACCAACCCTTCGTGAGGTGCTGCGCACACGGTCTCCTCACTTTCTTTAAAGAATTGTTGATTTTAATGTCATTTATCAATCTTTTATTTTATGGTTGGTGTTTTTAAGAATCTTTCCCTACTCTGAGGTCAAAAAGATACTCACCTGTATTCCAAATCAAAAGGTTTGCTTTTGACATTTAGAATCTTAACTCATCTAGAGCTGACCTTTGGGTAGGATATGGGGGGCAGATCCAATTTAAAAGTTTTTCTTACATAAACTTTCATAGCTCCATTTATGAACACACCTTCATTTCCACTGTCGATCTGTCTTTTGTCATAAACCAAAGCTCAGCGTTTGTATAGTCTGTTTCTGGGCTCCGGATTCTGCACGAATATCACAATGTTTTCATGATCGTCTTTGTAATGGGCAAGAAAAGCCGTCCGTTCTTCCTATTCTTCTAGGAGGATCAGATTAATCCTTTAGCATATGGTTTGATTTTTGTGTGAACGTCACACACATACAGGAGAGTAAAGAGACGTGTGCTCGAAAGGAAACTGATAAGGCAAACACTGGGGAGCACAAGCATCAAGCTGTGGGACAGTGCGTCCCGGCAGCCCCCACCCACCTCAGAAGTGATCACCATTCTGGCTTTTTATGATCATTTCCTTGCTTTTACTTATAGTCTTAACACCTATGTGCTGTATAGTATCCCTGAATGATAGACTTAATTTTTAAAATATACTTCACTGAGGTATATTTTATGTACAATAAACTACAGTTATTCTATAGCTCACAGTGCTGACAAATACATCGGGAAACTATCCCATCAATCAAGACACAGAACACTTCCAGGAAGTGTCCTTTTGCTGTCATCTCCTTGCTGCCCCGGCCCCAGGCAAACAGAGATCTGCTGTCACTAGGGATGAACTTGTATTTTCTGGCATCTCATGTACACGGAACTTTGCACTTCGTTACCTCTTGTCTGGCTTCTTGCCCTAAGCACCCTGCTTCTGAGATCTGGCTCTGGTGTTTCATCAGGAGTATGCTTTTCACTGCTGAGTGGTGTCCACTGGACGGAGAGAGCACAGTTTATCTGCTCATCTGCTGTGGATACGGGGCTGTCCCCAGTTTTTGGCTATTACAAGTGAAACTTCTAGAAACATTCATGTAGGAATCTTTGTGTGGATACATGCTCTTATTTCTCTTGGGCAGCCAGCCAGGAGTGGAGCTGCTGGACTGAAAGGTGTACATTAAAAAATGTACTAATGGAAAGAGCCCAGATGTCCATCAACAGATGAATGGATAAAGAAGACGTGGTGTGTATATACACAATGGAATACTACTCAGCCATCAGAAAGAATGAAATCTTGCCATTTACATCGATGTGATGGAACTAGAGGGTATTATGCTGAGCAAAATAAGTCAGTCAGGGAAAGACAACTACCATATGATCTCACATGTGGAATTTAAGAAAGAAAACAGGATCATAGGGGAAGGGAAGGAAAAATAAGATGAAATCAGAGAGGGAGACAAACCATAAGAGATGCTGAACTCTAGAAAACAAACCGAGGGTTGCTGGAGGGCAGGTGGCTGGGGGATGGGGTAACTGGGGGATGGGCATGAAGGAGGGCACGTGATGTGATGAGCATTGGGTGTTTTATGCAACTGATGAATCACTGAACTCTACCTCTGAAACTAATGATACATTTTATGTTAATAATTTTTTTTTAAAATTTTATTTATTTATTTGACAGAGAGAGAGATAGCGAGAGCAGGAACACAAGCAGGGGGAGTGGGAGAGGGAGAAGCAGACTTCCTGCCGAGCAGGGAGCCCGATGTGGGACTTGATCCCAGGACCCTGGGATCATGACCTGAGCTGAAGGCAGACGCTTAACGACTGAGCCACCCAGGCGCCCCAATAACTGATTTTAAATAAAGTAATTCTTAAAAATGTACTTTGGTTATGTCTAAACTGAGCTTTATATAAACAGTGTATTATGTATATTCTCATGTTCTGCCTTTTGTCTACTATTGTTTGTAAGATCCACATTGCAGACTGCTCTAGTTCATTCCTTTCCTCGGTTGTATAGCATTCCACATGTGACTGTATTGTCACGTATCTACCCTAATGTGTTTTAAGAACACTCAATTTTACAAAATCCTTCTTGGGTTTTAAAATCTACAGATAAATTTTGGGAAGTGAGATAGCTTTATGATACTCACTTTTCCTATCAATGAATACAGGATCTATTCCAGGTCTTCAATATTCTTCACTCATGCTTCATCCTCTTCTACGCATAGGTCGTGGGCAACTTCTATTAGATTTATTCATGGAGACTGCACAGATTCTGGTGCTGTTACAAATACTGTCTTTATTTAAACTACATTTTTAAATTACGGATGGTATAGAGAAACATAACTTCTGTACACTGATCCTACAGCCAGTCCCTTCACTAAAAATTCTTTTTCTTGCTAAATTCTTTTGTAATTCCCTTTGTAGTCAATTAGATCATCTGTAAGTAAAATGGAACTTTATCTCCTGCTTTCCACTCCTTAAGCCTTTAATTTCTTTTCTCTTATAATGCTGCCTAGGAACCACGACTTAAGGCTGAACAGAAGAAGTGGAAACAGAGAGCATCTTTGTTTTGCACATGCTTCCACGCTTTCCGTTTGAGAAACTGTTTCATATAGATTTCTTTTCTCTGTCTCTTTTGGTAAACCTCCTTTTCAGGTTAAGGATATTTCCTTCTACTACTAGTTTACCATTTTTTTTTTTAATTAATTGAATGCTAACATTTTTATCAAATGTTTTTTCTAAACCTATGGAAATGATCATATGGCTCTTCTTTAATTATCAATTTAGCAAAGAGCATTTGTGGATTTCCTAATAGTAAATACTCCTTGCACTCATTCCTAAGGTACACCAGTTTGGTCATATACTGCTTTTAAAAATACTGTTGGGGGCGCCTGGGTGGCTCAGTCGGTTAAGCGACTGCCTTCGGCTCAGGTCATGATCCTGGAGTCCCGGGATCGAGTCCCACATCGGGCTCCCTGCTCGGCAGGGAGTCTGCTTCTCCCTCTGACCCTCCCCCCCTCATGCTCTCTCTTTCTCCTTTTCTCCCTCAAAAAAAAAAAAAAAAACTTTAAAAAAAAAAAAAAAAAAAAAAATACTGTTGGATTTGGAATGTGAAATTTTTTTGCACCCAATTAATATTCATGACCGAAACAGATCTGTGATTTTTCATGTTTTCTGTAATCACTTCTAGCAGATTTTGGTATCAAAATCTTCCTTCTCTCATAAAATAAAGTGGGGTGTCTTGTGCTGTCTCCTCCTGTCAATCCTCTGGTAGAATCAGTAGAAGGCTGAATAATCTCTTAAGTTTTGGGAGAATTCTCAGCACAAATGTCAGAATGTAGTGTCTCCTCGGGATTATTCGCAACCACTACTCTGATTTCTTTGATGGTTACTGGATCTTCAGGCTATTTTGTCATTGGGTTGATTTTGTGTTTTTTTTTTTTTTTTTAAGATTTTATTTATTTATTCATAAGAGATGGAGAGAGAGAGGCAGAGGGAGAAGCAGGCTCCCCGCTGAGCAGGGAGCCCGATGTGGGACTCGATCCCAGGACCCCGGGATCATGACCTGAGCCGAAGGCAGACGCTTAACGACTGAGCCACCCAGGCACCCGATTTTGTATTTGTTTTAAAATTAATTGTGAAGTTGTTCCCAGTGTTCTCTTATGGTTGAATCACTGCAGTACCTGTAGCTCTGTCTTCCTTTTCACTTCTATAGTCACAAAACTAAAGAAACCCTTTTCATTATAGAAGATGTCAAACCCACACAAAAGCAGAGTGTGGTAACATGGGTGCAGCCATGGTCCAACTTTGATCATTATCAACACTCTGGTTCTTTTCCATCTAATTACTGTATTGTTTTGTGTCTTTTTCCCCCTATTTTATCCTGATCAGTCTCTCAAAGGTTTATTTATTTATTTAATATTTTCAAAGAGTCAAAGTTTGGCTTTGTTGATCTTCTCTGTATTTTTCTGTTTCACGATTTCTTTGATACATTATCTCCTTAAACTTTCTTTGGGTTTATTTGTTCTTTCCCTAATTTCTCAAACAAAATCCTTAACTCATTAATTTTCAGGTTTTTAAAAACTCACTCGGCAGTCTTAAGACTTCACTGAAAGAGTGCTTGAGAACGAACTGTGTCCCCATCCCACAAGTTTTCATATGCAGTGTTTTCCTTCTCTTTTAGTTCCACATATTTTTAAATGTCTACTGTGGTTTCTTGTAGAACCCATGAGTGAAACATACATACTTTCAGATTTCCAAATACTTAGGGACTTAAAAATTTACTTCTTGTAAATTGCCGATTTAAACGTGGTGTGGTCAGAGAACACAATTATACATATTTCTTCTCTGAAACTTCTGAGCCTTGCTTTCTGTGGCCCAGTACTTGCTTCGCTTCCATGAGCATCCCCTGTGGGCCCAAGAACACAGACACCCTGTTCCCTGGACGCACTTTCATCTGTATTCATCTTCCACATCCCTGTGGATGCATGCACTGCTCGAGCAAGCGGCCACACAGACATAGTTGGAGATGTCCTACACGGAGGGTAGATCTGATCCTCTATGCAGCCCAAACTATTTCCTGTTTGTATTTTGAGGCTATTTCATTTAGTACCTAGTTTAAAATTTCTATGTCTTCCTCACACACTGAACCTTTTAGCACTATGTAGCAACCTTTATCTGTCCCTTATATTAATCCATATTCTGTCTGATAATAACGTAATTATACACCTCTTTTTTTTTTTTTTTAAAGATTTTATTTATTTATTTGAGAGAGAGAGAATGAGAGAGAGCAAGCACATGAGAGGGGGGAGGGTCAGAGGGAGAAGCAGACTCCCTGCCGAGCAGGGAGCCCGATGCGGGACTCGATCCTGGGACTCCAGAATCATGACCTGAGCCGAAGGCAGTTGCTTAACCAACTGAGCCACCCAGGCGCCCAACACTTCCTCTTTACTTCCACCTTTCTATTCACTGTATTTTAGGTATGTTCTTATAAACAGAGTGTGTGCGCGTGCATGTGTGTAAGCATGTGTGTGTATATATTTAAAATCGTTAACACAATCTGACAAACTTTTTTTTTCTATCATGGTTGCTGATAAAACTGAACTTGTGTCTCTCGTGTTTTTAAAATTTGTTTACTGTACTTTCTTTACATTTATTTTTTCATTTTGAGTTTTGATTTTTTTCCTTCTACAGATTAGCAATTTATACATCCTATTTCTATTCTTTTAATGCTTACTTGTGAAACTGTATCGCCAATTTAGCTTCAAGTCTGAATATTAAATACCTGTTAAATACCTCAACGAGAAAAGGACGTGAGGATACTCAGCTCTATTTCACACCTAGCTTACATACTATTCTGTTCAATACTGTGGTTCTTTCAGACATAATGTCAATTAGACATTATTACTATCTTGTTACAAAGAAAATGTTTTATTTAACAACATTTATCAGGCTGTTTCTCTCTCTCCTTCCTGCAAATCACACTGTCTTTCTGAGGTATCTTTCTCTCTTGAAGATTTTTTTTTTTTTTAAACACAGATCTCTTTGGAGCAAGTTCCTATAGTTTTTCTTTACTATGGAAAAAGAATAGGTTTGTGGTATACACAGTTACAGACTGACAACTTTCTCTCAACGCTGTAAATATCACCCCATGGTCTTCTGGTTTCACATTTGCTATGCTGAAGAATGGAATTTGTTTGTTTATTCCATTCGTATATGTTGTGCTTCTGAATTTGTAGATTTGGATTTCTCATTAGCGCTGCAAAATCCCCAGGTGCTGTATCTCTTCAAATACAGCTTTTCTGTAGCCTTCACATTCTCCTAGGGGGGCTCCAGTTAAATGTATGTCAGACTCAGTCTTTCCTCCATGTGTCTGAGCCTCTTTCCTCTTTTCTAATTTCCTTGTATGTGGGTGCATTCTGGGTACATCTTTCAGATAGTTCTTCCAGTTCACAAATTCCCTCTTCAGCAATGTCTAATCTATTTATCATGTATCTATTAACATCTTGATTTTACTCATTACATTTTTCATTTCTAGATGTTTCTTTTCCCCAGGTCTTGGGTGTTTGATAATCTTTGTTTATAAGGTCATGCATGATTTTAAAGTATATGAGTCCTATAGGTCTACCTTGGGAAAATCTCTCTCCAAAGTTTTGCCTTTATCCAAAAAATGCTCCCTAGAATCCAGCTTCAGGGCAAACTGTGTTAGTAACTCAAGTGATTTGCTTACAGATTCTTTGTACAAACACACTTCCGTCACAGAGAATGTGTGAGGAAGACAATTCTGAGAATTGTCTGAGAATGACAATTCTATTTCTTCCTTCTGATCCTTGTCCCTTGGTTTCTTCTTACACCTTCACAAACAGAAGTTGTAACATTGGGCATCCTTATTTTCTTTTGTCTTTTTTAATCTCAAGGGACAGCTTTTATTTTATTTTAAGATTTTATTTATTTGCGAGAGAGAGAATGAGAGACAGAGAACACGAGAGGGAGGAGGGTCAGAGGGAGAAGCAGACTCCCTGCTGAGCAGGGAGCCTGATGTGGGACTCGATCCCGGGACTCCAGGATCATGACCTGAGCCGAAGGCAGTTGCTTAACCAACTGAGCCACCCAGGCGCCCACAAGGGACAGCTTTTAATGTTTCACTGTAACTATGGCATTTATTGTATTTTATGGATACCCTTTATTATGTTAAGGATATGCCTATCTAGTCCTATGTATGAGTTTTTATTAGAATGGACGTCCAACTTTAGCAAATGCTTTACTCTGTCTGCTAAAATGAGATATATACACACACATGCACACATACATAAATTATATAATAAACATAACTTCCAGAATAATTTAGAATTCTATCATATTTCATTTATTTTTATCTTTCATTTTTTTTAAGGAGGCTCTGTGCTGGGCATGGAGCCCAATGTGGGGCTTGAACTCCTGACCTCGAGATCAAGACCTTAGCTGAGATCAAGAGTCAGACGCTTAACCGACTGAGCCACCCAGATGCCCCTACAATATTTCAGATAGGAGTTAATGACTTTTTGCACTGCAATCTACCTGCTCCTTTTGTGTGTGTATGTGTGTATTATCTGAAACAAACAGGTTAAAGAAGGAACAAGAAACTTTAAAATGAAATTTGCTTGCCATAATTCACAAAGTAGATAAAATACTATTGAACACAGTACTAATGAAATCTGCTTATCGGGAAAACTGAGCGAATCTCTAAAATGTTACTTTTCTCCCCAAAAGCATGCCGTATCAGTGTGTTCCAATGTCAAGCACAAATGAGGATGACCAGGGATGCTTGTGACAACACAGATGTTGGGTACCTCCCAAGAGTAATTCAGCAGGTCTGGGGAGGGGCCTGCTCCCTGATGCTGCTGGTCTGGAGCCACGGTCCTCAACCAGTCTTCACACAGAGGGGTGGGGAGAGGTGACCGGGTGTGAGGGTGAGTGAGGAGGCCCGTGTGTGTGCTAGGACTGTGTGGGGATGTGTGTGACAGGCCCCTCGGCTAGCTGACAGAACTCGTGTCCATGACAGCAGCAATGCCGGGGGGGGGGTCAGGAGGGTCATGTCTGGCAGCCGTGAAACCATCATCATTTCAGACACAAAGCCGTAACATTTACCTTTTGAAATACTCCACTTCCCTCTCTGTCTCATCCATATCCACGCTGTCTAGGTCGATATCTTTAGGCAGAAAAACATCATCTGTAAAATGAAAGAAAAGAGGAAAGTCAGGTTACAAGAAAACAGATTACCTGGCTTTACTTAATTTTAATAACTTCACAAACTGAAAATTTTCTCTAAAATGAGACTTTACAAACAGCCAAAGGAGGGCAGATGTCTCTCATGTGCTTGTGAACTTCCACGTTCAACCTGGAAATTATGGAACTCACAGGTTTGCTGAGCAAAGCAACTGCGGCTTCAGGTCCCACTAGAAGAGATCCATTGGCTGGCACCCAGATTCCCCTAGTGACTGGTCTTTTTTTTTTTTTTTTAAAGATTTCTTTTTTTATTTGTCAGAGAGGGACACAGCAAGAGAGGGAACACAAGCAGGGGGAGTGGGAGAGGGAGAAGCAGGCTTCCCTCTGAGCAGGGAGCCCGATGCGGGGCTCGATCCCAGGACCCTGGGATCACGACCTGAGCCGAAGGCAGACGCTTAACGACTGAGCCACGCAGGCGCCCCGCGACTGGTCTTTACCTGATACATTTCCGTGATGGGAGGGCCCTTGAGAAGACTCCCTGAAACCTAAGGTGCTTGCAAGCCCAGGGTCTGTCCTAAGTCCCTACAGGAGGGCAGGAAGCAGTGGGGGCATGCTAGTGAACAGAAGCCCAGAAGGCAGCCCCATGGGGAGGCAAATGCTGTCCCTTGCAAGTGCCCCTCATGGCAAGAGGACACGACTGACTGTACCGGGGACCCCGACATCAACCTCTACTGGAAGACGGCTCTCCCAGACATTCAGTTTATACGTGCAACATCCCAGAGACATCATCAAACACTTTTCAGGCTGTTCCAATAAAAAAGCAAGGCTGTATTTCACTTTGCAGTTAAATCACTTTCTTTGAAAACAGGCAGGATGGCAGGGAGAATAATGATTCAGGATTATTCCAACTCCTTGAATCTCAGCAAGTTTGAGGGGTTCGACTTCATGCTTCTTCTCTGCCCGCCCTGTCTGTTACAACCCGTGGGATCCTAGGCACTGCCTGGGCCCTGGGCACCAGAGGCTACGTCAGCACACAGCTGGGCTGCTAGGAGGGCTGGCGGCGCACACACAACACCTGGCCCCATCCTCAAAGGAAGGTACAGAGTCCCCACTTCCCTGCAGACTTTAGCATGGGATAATTTTTTGTGCTCTATAGAAAACAAAGACACACCTTCGTTCCTTTCACTGGGGCACTTTGACAGTGGCATAAGCCATGGTTCAGCTGTAATGGCAGCTGACGTTTTGCTGACTTAGACCACCAGGCAGAGTGCCTTCACACCTGCGAGCTCACAGAAATGTCTGCGAAGAGCTTCCCTGTAGGGACCTGCATGACCACAGCCCCTCCCAGCCACCCTCTGCCGGCAACCAGAGCTCCCCGTGCCCAGCTTTCCTCCTCTGCACTACCCCCGCCCCCACCATCCCCTCCTTCCATGGGGACACGGACGCCACCAAACCTCCCCCGCTGCCCCAGACCGCTTTCGTGAGTTGCACGTCCCTGCAGCTGGCTCCTCTACAGGCACCTTCAGGCATCTGCCCCCCAGTATGGTCTGCTGTGAGCCTGCTCCGTTTCTGACGGGGAACCTCAGCCCCGCCTCACTCTCATGTCACGGCTTCTACAGGCCCGGCAAGTTCTCTGTGAACAGTCTGGGACCGCCCCCCCCAACAGTCTCTACCCACTGCTGCTGCATCAGGGCTGGCCTTCACCAGCCTCCCAGCCGGGCTCCACCCTGCCCAACCCAGCCAGTGCAGACTCATCCTCACGACACATGCAGTCACAGCTGCCCTGCGTCCATGGCCCAATCCATTCCTCCCTGGCCACCAAGACTATTCCGACTGGGCCTCCGTCTACATGTCCACTTGCAGACCTCGCCTGCCTGCCGACTAGACTTGCCGAGGCCCGGTTCAAAGAAATGCTGGTGTATGAGGAAGGGCGACATGGGGCAGGAGTGTTTAGAGATGTAATGAAAGTGAAGTCTACGAGAGCGAGTCTCTGATCAACAGTCCTTCCATTAACAGTTCTGGGAGAGGAACAATGACAAAAGCCAATAAGCAGGTATGTCTGCTGGAAAAGCTGTCCTCGAAAGCAATTTCTAATCTTCTTTTCTTCTGATCAGAATTAATAATCACTACTGAATATCTTGGTATAAGAAAAAAAAAGCGACAGAACCATAACCAGATTCAGTACCAGGAAGACATTTTTCACAACAGCAAAGCTACGTTAATCAGAGTGGAAAGTGTGACCCAGCCAGGCCAGGCTTCTGTACATCATTAAGACTGTAGGAAACATCTTGCTTTGCCAGAGCTCAGAGAATTCCATACCCCTGACCCCTACTTGAGGACATGCGCCTAAGGGTGAGCATCATCCAACCGGAAGAGGACAGGAAACACCTCACAGGAGGACCAACACCAGCATGGGATGTAGTCAGATGGAGACCTATAAACACCGTGTGTCTGACATAGCAGAAATAATGCAGTTGGGAAATGGAAGAAAAGGGACTGCAAAAGGCGGGGAGTGAAAAGGATGGAAGCAGCTCACGGACTATTGTCCAGGCAGTAAGTGGTGTCAGAGAAGCTGCCCTGAAGCCAGCTGTGGAAGGTAAGCAAGGAAACCAACGACGGATGGGCACCAACGGTAGAAGTGTGGAGGGATGCACGCAGGCAAGATCGCCGACTTGCTTAAACACCAATGATTTTTTTTTTTTAATTTAAAGATTTTTATTTATTTATTTGACAGAGAGAGACACAGCAAGAGAGGGAACACAAGCAGGGGGAGTGGGAGAGGGAGAAGCAGGCTTCCCACTGATCAGAGAGCCTGATGTGGGGCTCGATCCCAGGACCCTGGGATCATGACCTGAGCCGAAGGCAGACGCTTAATGACTGAGCCACCCAGGCGCCCCAACACCAATGATTTTCAAAAATAAAAGCTAAGAAAAAGAAACAGCAAATATAAAATATACAGAGCAATTATAAAATGTCGTCGGAGCTGAGACAAAGCACATAGTAATATATGCGAATGGGGCTTAAATCACCTCCAGATAAGATTTTCCATTTGGCTCACAAAGCAAGATACAAGATTTGTGCTGTCTGAAATCAGAGAACGAGCTAACACTGAGGGACTCAGGGATGAGAGCAGAAGTGTCCCGCCAGGCAAATGGAGACACAAAGAGCGAAGGGGCAGCGATCACCATCTTAGACAAAGTAGAATTCAAGGCAAAAGCACAACAAAAGGACATTTTTTAGTACTAAAACCCACAATTCACTAAAAAGATATTACAGTTAGGAATGTGCACCAAATACAAACACCACCCTTATAAAGCAAAATTGCAAGAGAGACAAGGAAACCTAGAAACTCATTAATAATAAATAACAGAAGACAGGGGTGCCTGGGTGGCTATGTCATTGAGTGTCTGCCTTCGGCTCGGGTCGTGATCCCGGGGTCCTGGGATTGAGCCCCGCATCGGGCTCCCTGCTCAACGGGAAGCCTGCTTCCCCCTCTCCCACTCCCCCTGCTGTGTTCCCTCTCTCGCTGTGTCTCTGTCAAATAAATAAAATCTTTAAAAATAAATAAATAAATAAATAAATAAATAAATAAAAATAAAATAAAATAACTAACAGAAGACAGGTCAAGAGGACAAAAAACCAGGAAGGAAACAGAAGACCTAACCCTGACTATTATTGATCAATACATCATGAAGATATATACATTCAATTTTCACCATGATAACAGAAAAAAATACATTTTTATCTCAAGTGTATACAGGGCAGTTACAAAAGCTGGTCACAAGAAAAATATCAGTAAATTCCATAAAGCAGAAATATTATGAATAATATTCTCTGATCGCAATGCAGAAAACCTAGAAATTATTAACATAAAAAAGGATTTCCCAGGGGAACGTGAGTGGCTCAGTCCATGAGGCGTCTTCCCCTGGCTCAGGTCATGATCCCAGGATTCTGGGATCGAGCCCAGTATTAGGTTCCCTGCTCAACAGGTAATCTGCTTCTCCTTCTCGCTCTGCCACCCACCCCCCGTTTGTTTACTCTCTCAAATAAATAAAATCTTAAAAAAAAAAAAAAGTCTCTTCTACCTGGAAACCTAAAAGCCACCTATTAAACTACTGGGTGAAGGAGGGGATAAAAACAAAGAAATTCCTGAATTTCTTAAAACAAAATGCCAATAAACATTATCAGACTATGAAATATATTTAAAGGAATGATCAGAGGAAAATCTGAAATGCTAAATACTTCGATCAATAAAAATGGTGGAATGAAAACAAATGAGCTAAATTCCCCAATCAAGAAGTTAGAAAATAAACAACAAAGTAAAAGAAAGCACGGGAAGAAAATAAAGATAAAAGCAGAAATTGATGAGATATTAGAAAGAACAACAGTAAACCTAGCTAATAAATAGCCTTTTTTTAAAAAAAAAATGTGAATAAAATAGACAAACTTTTTTTTTTTTTTAAGTGGGCTCCACACCCAATGTGGGGCTTGAACTCACAACCCCGAGATCAAGAGTCACATGCCCCACTCACTGATCCACTCGGGCATCCTCAAAATAAGTGACAAGCTATTAATTAGCTGAATGAAACAGAATGGGAAGAAAACACAAATACACAAAATAAGAAATGGGGGGGAGGAGGAGGAGCAAGATGGCGGAGGAGTAGGAGACCTAAATTTCGTCTGGTCCCAGGAATTCAGCTGGATAGGGATCAAACCATTCTGAACACCTACAAACTCAACAGGAGATCAAAGAAAAGAGTAGCAACAACTCTCTCATCAGAAAAGCGACCACTTTCTGGAAGGTAGGACGTGCGGAGAAGTGAATCCGAGGCGATATTCGGGAGGATAGACGGCGGGGGAGGGGCCTCCGTCGGCCGCTTCTGGCAAGCGATAGAGCCGCGGAGCACAAAGTCAGAACTTTTAGAAGTCTGCTCCGCTGCAGGATGTCACTCTGGTGGCTAAGCAGGGGGTGGAACCCTCGTGGGACAGTGTGGTCTCAGGACCCTCGGGGTCACAGAAAGACCGGGGGTGCCTGAGTGCGGCAGAGCTCCCAGGTATCGGAGCAGGGAAGCCGGCTGCAGAGGCAGAGCCCAGGCGCGGGCTCTCAGCTTGGGGTTGCCATAAACCGTGATCCGCGGCACAGTCGGGCCCCTGCTCCTCCATCAGGGACCCAACAAGTGGCAGATCCGGGGAGACTCCCCTTCCTCCCCGGGAGGAGCAGCGCGGGAGCGCACCTCAGGGATCTGCTGGGTTTGGAGACTCCACACGGGGTCGTGAGCCAGAGACAGAAACGCAGGGTCACAGGCCGGGTGAGCACGGAGTGCGGCCGGAGACCGGGGAGACGGGAGTGACTGACTGCTTTTCTCTGGGGGCACACTGAGGAGCGGGGCCCCGAGTTCTCGGCTCCTCCGGGGTGGAGATTGGGAGGCCGCCATTTTCACTCTCCGCCTCCAAAGCTGTATGGAAAGCTTGCAGAGAACAAAAGCTCCCGAGAGCAAACCCAAGCAGATGACTTAGCCGGGACCGGCAAGGGCGGGGCAATTCCGCCTCCGGCAAAGACATTTGGGAACCATGGCAACAGGCCCCTCCCCCAGAAGATCAGCAAGAACAGCCAGCCAAGACCAAGTTTACCGATCAGTGAGAACGGCAGAACTCTAGTGCTAGGGGAATACTGCACAGAGAATCCATGGCTTTTTTACCATGATTCTTTAGTCTTTCAACTTTAAAAAAAAATTTTTTTTTCTTTCTTGGGATGCCTATGTGGCTCAGTTGGTTAAGCGTCTGCCTTCACTCAGGTCATGATCCCAGAGTCCTGGGATCGAGCCCCACGTCGGGCTCCTTGCTAAGCGGGAATCTGCTTCTCCCTCTGCCTGCCGCTCCCTCTGCTTGTGCTCACTCGTGTGCTTTCTCTCTGACAAATAAATAAAAATCTTAAAAAAATTTTTTTCTTTCCTTTTTCAACCGATTTTTTTATCAACTCTTTTATTTTAAAATTTTTAAAGATTTTATTTATTTGACAGAGAGAGAGACACAGCGAGAGAGGGAACACAAGCAGGGGGAGTGGGAGAGGGAGAAGCAGGCTCCCCCTGCTTGTGTTCCTGCTCTCGCTATCTCTGTCAAATAAATAAATAAAATCTTTAAAAATAAAATCTTTTTTTTTTAATTTTCATTTTTACAGTTACACTCTATCCCTTCATTGTACTAAATCTTACTTTTGTATGTATGTTAAGTTCTTCTTTCTTTACAATTTAGGGATGCAGTTTCTTCTAACAGACCAAAATACACCTAAAATCTTAGGGAATGGTTCTGCTTTATTCACCTGTCTGATCGTATTCTCTTTGTTGTTGTTTTTTTGGGGGGTGGGTTTTTTTGTTGTTGTTGTTAAAGTCTTTTAAAATATTCATCTTTACAGTTACATTCTATCCTTTCAATATATTTAACTTTATTTTTGTATAAAAAGTTTTTCTTTCTTTACCATTTTGAGACGTAGTTTTTTCTAATTGACCAAAATACACTCAGGAGACAGTATACTGCTCTGTTCTGTTAACCCGTTTATATCCCTTTTTTGTTTGTTTTTCTTCTCTTTTGTTTTTCCTGTCTTTTAATTTCCATTTTTACAGTTACATTCTATCCTTTCATTGTATTTGACTTTACTGTTATACATACATAAGTTTTTCTCTCTTCACAATTTTGGGATCTAGTTTTCTAAAAAACAGACCAAAATACATACAGAATCCAGTGTATTGCTCTATTCTGCTCACCTGTCTGATTATATTCTCTTTTTTTCTTTTCGTGTTTCAGTTTCGGGTCTGACTTGTTTAGTGTATAGTTCTCTGGGGTCACTGTTGCCATTTTAGTACTTTGTTCTCTTGTTCATCTATTCTTCTCTGGACAGAATAAGATGGAAACACTTACCTCAAAAAAAGAGAACGAGAGGCAGTACTGACTGCCAGGGACTTAATCAGTACGAACATAAGACGTTGGAACTAGAGTACAGAATAACGATTATAAAGATGCTAGCTGAGCTTGAAAAAAGCATAGAAGACATTAGAGAATCCCTTCCTGGAGAAATAAAAGAACTAAAATCTAACCAAGTCAAAATCAAAAAGGCTATTAATGAGATGCAATAAAAAATGGAGGCTCTAACTGCTAGAATAAATTAGGCAGAAGAGAGAATTAGTGATATAGAAGATCAAACGATGGAGAATAAAGAAGCTGTGAAAAAGAGAGACAAACAACTACTGGATCACGAGGGGGAGAATTCGAGAGATAAGTGACACCATAAAGCAAAACAATATTAGAATAACTGGGATCCCAGAAGAAGAGGAAAGGGGGGTGGGCAGAAGGCATATTGGAGCAAATTATAGTGGAGAACTTCCCTAATGTGGGGAAGGAAACAGGCATCAAAATCCAGGAGGCACAGAGAACTCCCCTCTCAATATCATTAAAAGTAGGCCAACACCCTGACCTATAATAGTGATCCAGCTAGGATGTCATTCAAAATAGAAAGAATGATAAAAAGCTTCCAGGACAAACAGAAATTAAAAGAATTTGTGATCACCAAACCAGCCCTACAAGAAATATTAAAAGGGGTCCTCTAAGCAAAGAGAGAGACCCAAAGTAACACAGACCAGAAAGGAACAGAGACAATATAAATTATCAGTCACTTTACAGGTAATACAATGGTACTAAATTTGTATCTTTCAATAATTACTCTGCACGTAAATGGGCTAAATGTCCAAATCAAAAGACACAGGGTATCAGATTGGATTAAAAAAAAAACAAAAACAAGACCCATCAATACGTTGTCTACAAGAAACTCATTTTAGACTGAAAGACACCTCTAGATTTAAAGTGAGGGGGTGGAAAGCCATTTATCATGCGAATGGACATCAAAAGAAAGCTGGGGTGGCAATCCTTATATCAGACAAATCAAATTTTAAACCAAAGACTATAATCAGAGATGAGGAAGGACACTATATAATAATTAAAGGGTCTATCCAACAGGAAGATCTAACAATTGTAAATATTTATGCCCCTAACATGGGAGCAGCCAATTATATAGCCAATTCATAACAAAATCAAAGAAACACATCAACAATAATACAATAATAGTAGGGGACTTTTAACACCCCTCTCACTGCAATGGACAGATCATCTAAGCAAAAGATCAACAAGGAAATAAAGGCTTTAAATGACACACTGGACCAGACAGACATCACAGATATATTCAGAACATTCCATCCCAAAGCAACAGAATACACATTCTTCTCAAGTGCACAAGGAACATTATCCAGAATGGATCACATCCTGGGTCACAAATCAGGTCTCAACTGGTACCAAATACTGGGATTGTTTCCTGCATATTTTCGGACCACAATGCTTTGTAATTGGAATTCAATCACAAGAGGAAATTTGGAAAGAACTCAAATACATGGAGGCTAAAGAGCATCCTACTAAAGAATGGATGGGTCAACCAGGAAATTAAAGATTTAAAAAATTCATGGCAACAAATGAAAATGAAAACACAACTGTTCAAAATCTTTGGGATGCAGCAAAGGAGGTCCTAAGAAGGAAGTATATAGCAATACAAGCCTTTCTCAAGAAACAAGAAAGGTCTCAAATACACACAACCTAACCTTACACCTAAAAGAGCTGGAGAAAGAACAGCAAATAAAGCCTAAACCAGGCAGGAGAAGAGAATAATAAAGATTAGAGCAGAAATCAATGAAATAGAAACCAAAAGAATAGCAGAACAGATCAACAAAACTAGGAGCTGGTTCTCTGAAAGAGTATAATAAGATCAATAAACCCCTGGCCAGACTTATCAAAAAGAAAAGAGAAAGGACCCAAATAGATAAAATCATGAATTTTCATTCATGATTCATGAGGAGAGATCACAACCAACACTGAAGAAATATAAACAATTATAAGGGCATATTATGGGCAACTATATGCCAACAAATTAGGCAATCTGAAAGAAATGGATGCATTCCTAGAGATGAATAAGCTACCAAAACTGAAACAGGAAGAAGGAGAAAACCTGAACAGATCTGTAACCAGCAAGGAAATTGAAGCAGTCATCAAAAATCTCCCAACAAACAAGAGCCCAGGGTCAGATGGCTTCCCAGGGGAATTCTACCAAACATTTAAAGAAGAATTAATACCTATTCTTCTGAAACTGTTCCAAAAAACAGAAATGGAAGGAAAACTTCCAAACTCTTTCTATGAGGCCAGCATTACCTTGATCTGAAAACGGGACAAAGACCCCACCAAAAAGGAGAATTATAGACCAATATCCCTGATGAACATGGATGCAAAAATTCTCCCCAAAATCTAGCCAATAGGATCCAACAGTACATTAAAAGGATTATTCACCACGACCAAGTGGTATTTATTCCTGGGCTGCAAGGTTGGCTCAACATCCGCACACCAATCAATGTGATATACTACATATATAAAAGGACAAGAACCATATGATCCTCTCAAGAGATACAGGAAAAGCATTTGACTAAGGACAGGATCCTTTCTTGATTAAAACTCTTCATGGTGTGGGATAGAGGGAACATACCTCAATATCATAAATGCCATATATGAAAAGCCCACACTGAGTATCATTCTCAGTGGGGAAAAACTGAGAGCTTTTCCCCTAAGGTCAGGAACACAGCAGGGATGTCCACTCTCACCATTATTGTTCAACATACTACTAGAAGTCCTAGCCTCAGCAATCAGATAACAAAAAGAAATAAAAGGCATCTGAATTGGCAAAGAAGTCAAACTCTCACACTTTGCAGATGATATACTCTGTGTGGAAAACCGAAAAGTCTCCCCCCCCCAAAACTGCTAGAAACTCATACAGGAATTCAGCAAAGTGGGAGGATATAAAGTCAATGCACAGAAATCAGCTGCATCCCATACACTAACAATGAGGCAGAAGAAAGTGAAATTAAGGAGTCGATCCCATTTACAATTGCACCCAAAACCATAAGATACCTAGGAATAAAGCTAAACCAAAGAGGCAAAGGAGCTGTACTCAGAAAACTATAGAACACTCATGAAAGAAATTGAGGAAGACACAAAGAAATGGAAAAACGTTCCATGCTCATGGATTGGAAGAATACTGTAAAATATCTATGCTACCTAGAGCAAACTACACATTCAAGGCAATCCTTATCAAAATACCATCCACTTTTTTCACAGAACTGGAGCAAATAATCCTAAAATTTGTATGGAACCAGAAAAGACCCCAAATAGCCAGAGGAATGTTGAAAAAGAAAGCCAAAGCTGGTGGCATCACAATTCCGGACTTCCAGCTCTATTACAAAGCTGTCATCATCAAGACAGTATGGTCCTGGCACAAAAACAGACACATAGATCAATGGAACAGAATAGAGAGCCCAGAAATGGACACTCAACTCTATGGTCAACTAATCTTCGACAAAGCAGGAAAGAATGTCCAATGGAAAAAAGACAGTCTCTTCCACACATGGTGTTGGGAAAATTGGACAGCCACATGCAGAAGAATGAAACTGGACCATTTCCTTACACCACACACAAAAATAGACTCCAAATGGCTGAAAGACCTAAATGTGAGACAGGAGTCCATCAAAATCATAGAGAACACAGGCAGCAACCTCTTCGACCTCAGCCGCAGCAACTTCTTCCTAGACACATCGCCAAAGGCAAGGGAAACAAAGGCAAAAACAAACTACTGGGACTTCATTAAGATAAACAGCTTTTGCACAGCAAAGGAAACAGTCAACAAAACCAAAGACAAACAACAGAATGGGAGAAGATATTTGCAAATAACATATCAGATAAAGGGCTAGTATCCAAAATCTATGAAGAACTTATCAAATTCAATGCCCAAAGAACAAATAATCCATCAAGACAGTATGGTACCGGCACAAAAGAAATGGGCAGAAGACATGAACAGACATTTCTCCAAAGAAGACATCCAGCCAACAGACACATGAAAAAGTACTCAACGTCGCTCGGCATCAGGGGAATACAAATCAAAACCACAATGAGATACCACCTCACACCGGTCAGAATGGCTAAAGTTAACAAGTCAGGAAACGACACGTGTTGGTGAGGATGTGGAGAAAGGGGAACCCTCCTACACTGTTGGTGGGAATGCAAGCTGGTGCAGCCACTCTGGAAAACAGTATGGAGGTTCCTCAAAAGGTTAAAAATAGAGCAGCCCTACAACCCAGCAATTGCACTACTGGGTATTTACCCCAAAGATAAAAATATAGTGATCTGAAGGGGCACCTGCACCCCAATGTGTATAGCAGTAATGTCCACAACAGATGTCCATTGACAAATGAATGGATAAAGAAGATGTGGTGTATATATATACAATATTACACAGCCATCAAAAAAAGAAATCTTGCCATTTGAATGGTGTGGATGGAATTAGAGGATATTATGATGACATGATAAATCTTGCCATTTGAATGATGTGGATGGAATTAGAGGATATTATGCTAAGCGAAATAAGTCAATCAGAGAAAAACAATTATCATATGATCTCACTGACATGTGGAATATAAGAAACAAACAGAGGATCATAGGGGAAGAGAGGAAAGCCATGTGATGCAATGAGCACTGGGTATTATATAAGACTGATGAATCATAGGCCTGTACCTCTGAAACCAATAATACATTATACGTTAATTGACAGAACTTAAATTAAAAAAACGTTAAAAAAAAGAAAATAGCCATTGAAAAATACATTTTTAAAAATTATGTAGTTTCAAGACATCTATGTAAGTAAGTTGGAAAATCTAGCTAAAAGAATAATTTACCATGGAAATACAGTTTACTAAAATTAACCTCATTAGAAACAGAAATACCAAATAGACCAATTTCCATTTCTCTCTTTTTTATGAGAGAAAATTTAAAACATTCCTAAAAGTCACAAAAGTAAACTTGAATAAATGGAGAAGCACTCCTATTTCTGGAAAGGACAATCAACATAAAGATACCAATTCAACCTAAATTAATTTGTAAATGTAATACAACCCCAACAGAGACACTAGAGCTATGGCTCTAGCACGCGGGCACTCAAGTTCGTACAGAAGCACAGACATGCAGGAACAGCTGGGACGACAATGGAAAACAGCTGGGAGGCGAGGCCTCGCTGAAACACATGGGGCACCCGAAATAACTAACTCAGTGCAGCAAGGGCTCAGGAAGAAGCAAGGAGGAAAAGAACAGAAATTCCTGAGTAGATCAAGGACACAGGGAAATTTAGTTTAGCACAAAGGAGGCACCCTGAATAACGGGGCAAGATGAGTTTTTAGTAACTGGTGCTGGGCCAGTGGGCTAACCCCTTAAGAAGAGATAATACCGGACCCATGGCTCACACGATACCCACAAAAAATCTCCAAATGTATCAGGGGCTAAATGAGAAAGGTGGAACCATACAAATCCTGGAAGGCCCAGGCACACTCCTCTTCCACCTTAGCGTCAGAGTAACGCTTTCCGACCACTTTAAAATCCAGAGGCACTAAAAGATCAATGAAATGACTATCTAAAACTGAAAAAGAAAACTTCTGCATGGCTGGAAAGCATCATAGACACAGTCCAAAGGAGTATGTATCTGCAGCCTGTGATGCAGGTAGAAGGCCAATTAATATTCCTAGTATAAGAAAGACTCTTAAAAATGCAAGGAAAAAGACCAAAAACCTAATTTAAAAACAAGAAAAAAATGTGAATAGAAAATTCACAAAAAAGAGACAAACAGTACTTAAAAATATGACCTCACTGTAATTAGAGAAAATGCACATGAAAGCTACCCTGGGGACTGACATCACCTCCTGTCTTGGCTCAAGTTACCAGCCTGATGAGACTGTCCACGCCCGCCTTCTGACTCGGCACTCCACCTTCTTGGGAGTCCCTGGCAAGAA
The DNA here is from genome assembly GCF_002201575.2 of Neomonachus schauinslandi. Classification (NCBI taxonomy): domain Eukaryota; kingdom Metazoa; phylum Chordata; class Mammalia; order Carnivora; family Phocidae; genus Neomonachus; species Neomonachus schauinslandi. The sequence goes on from NC_058404.1 coordinate 202,043,648, forward strand.
ACAGCTCCCAGGGCAGCCCCGCGGACAACCACAAGCCCCAGCCGGACTCACAGGGCTGCAGCACAGCAAGGAGGAGCTCTGTGAACCCATCACGCTCGGTGCTTTCCCGAACATGCTCAGTTGGCAGGAGGGGCAAGCAAAAAGCAAAGGATCTCTAGAGGGTGCCTGGGTGGCTCAGTCGGTTGGGCGACTGCCTTCGGCTCAGGTCATGATCCTGGAGTCCCAGGATCGAGTCCCGCATCGGGCTCCCTGCTCGGCAGGGAGTCTGCTTCTCCCTCTGACCCTCCCCCTTCTCATGCTCTCTCTCTCTTAAATAAATAAAATCATGGGGCGCCTGGGTGGCTCAGTTGGTTAAGCGACTGCCTTCGGCTCAGGTCATGATCCTGGAGTCCCGGGATCGAGTCCCGCATCGGGCTCCCTGCTCGGCGGGGGGTCTGCTTCTCCCTCTGACCCTCCTCCCTCTCATATGCTCTCTCTCTTTCTCGCTCTCTCAAATACATAAAGAAAATCTTAAAAAAAAAAAAGATCTCTAGAAGTTACCTTCTGTGTGAAAAAGAAAAGAAGGAAACCGAGTAGATACCTACAGGGAGTGGGCGGAAGTGAGGTGGGAAAGGGAGAACCAGGCTTGGGGGTGGGGAAACCAACCCGGAGGGAACCGAACAGAAACAAAGGCGCCTAGAGCGGCAGCCGCACCAGACTGTGCGGGCGCCCCTCCCGGCACCTCCCCGCCGCTGCGCTCCAGCCCCAGCCCGGGTGCCCTCAGCCTGGAGACTTTTCACTGCGGGGTGGGGTGGGGGGCGGGGGTGAGCAATTCTGAACCTACTTTTCGTGCATTCCGTTGTAGTCAAACACTGCGCACAGCGCTGTGCAGGTGGAGAGGCGAGGGGGAGCGCCACCGAAGCCATCGGTGTGAACAGAAACTACACGAGATGCTCGTGGGGGCTGCGTATGCGCCGCCCCCCCCCCTGCCCCCCACTCCCGGCTGTGTCAGCGGGAAGGGTCTAGCAGCAACCACACAGCAGCAGCACCCGGATCTGGGTTTCTAAACTCCTCTAAAAAGAACCAGGGCTCCCTGGAAAACGGCAGCTTCAGGGCTGAGACAGGGAAAGTACAAGATAAGCCCAGAACATCTCACTGTGCAGGAAAGTAAGCAAGTGCCCCAAGAGTAATGGGGTCGAGGGACCACCTGAGGGGGCACGGACTGTATCTGGGACAGCCAGAGGACCAAAATAAGTAGTGTTAGTAAAGGACCATGGTCTATAGTACAAAGTAAGGCTCTACGAACCCACCCTGATCTAAATAACTGAACGAATGAAAGCCCTACATGGGGTGGGGGGAAGGAAAGCACCTCCCAGAAAGCACCAAATAAGAACTGGACAACGAATAATAATGTTAGAAAAATCACAACGTGGCAAACAACTTAGGAACAACCATTTCAGGCAAGACTTGCCAGTGGATGTTACCAGCAGCAGGAGACCCACATCCCCACCAGACACTCCCACTTCCGAGAGCGAAGGGGAGGCTGAGTCCCCGTCACCAGACTCTGTGCTCCACACAGAGGGCACCAGCAAGGACCCACCACTTCCACGGCACCAATTCCCAAAACACATACTCTGAATCTGATCATCAAGAAATGGCACACAAAACCAAACTGAAATTATTCCAAATAATAAATTATTCTAAGAAAAATAAATGGACTGACTCTTTAAAAATGTCAAGGTCATGAGAAACTGAGGAACTGACTCATTAAAGGAAATTAAGGAGATATGACATGGGACCTGGACTGGATCCTGTGTCAGGAAAAACAGTAACTTTTTTTTTCTTTCTATAAAGGAAATTAAAGGGATGACTGGAGAAACAGCAGTAAGGTCTATAATTAAGATCGTGCTACTGTATCAGTATTAATTTCTTAATTCTGATAACTGTATTTGTGGTTTTCTATGAGTATCCTTGTTTTGAGGAAATATACGGTGAAATATTTAAGGGCAAAGGGGCTTCATGTCTGAAATTACTCTCCTTTGGCTCAGAAAAACAATAAAAGAGGGAGAAAGAGAAAGAGAGAGCAGATACGGCACACACTGAGTCTGGGGAATCGGAGCGAGCTGCAGAGGAATTCTTTGTACAGTCATTATTCCAAACGACAACACGGAGCGACAATGGCTATGTGCGTCCCCCTGCTGCGGTAAAGCTCCAAGCAGCCCAAAGCCAGGAGAGGCCAGGTGGCACCCGGGGTGACGGGGCACCGGCCACACTCCCCGCTGCTCTCTATTTACCGATTGAACTGCTGACTCGGTCTCCTTTCTTCTTCCTATTTTTCTTGCTCTTGCCCTTAGGCTGCGGAGAGTCCGCCAGCACCAGCTTGCTGTCCTGAGGGTGCTCGCTGGGGGAGGCAGGCTCTGGGGGGGGCCGGATTCAACCTTTCTTCCTTGACGTGGTTTAGCTGCTTTTTGTTATTGTTGTTACTGTTCACTTTTCTGTCCTCCCTTTTGTGCTCCACCAGGGAAGTGAAGTCAAGCACTTTCGCCTTCGACTCAGTCTGGGGCCGGGGTCTGGGCTGGCCCTCTGAGGCTTTGGGGGGCTCGGCCGGCTTCCTCACCAGCTCGCTGCTGCCCTTGCTGGTCTGTTTGAGCTTCTGCTTGCCATTCCCCTCCTTGTGGTGATGCATTATGTCAAGGAGAAAAGACAGCGGCTCCTGCCGCTTCCCACTGACCTCCTTGGGGAGGAGGAGCTTGGAGTCTCTGGCGTCCATGGGGCCGGCAGCATCCCCGTCAGCCCCCGGCCCTGGCCTGGGTTCCGTGTGGTCCCCATGTCTGGAAGGAGAGTGAGATGAGGTTTCTGGTTCTTCCATTTGCTCTAGTGAGCCATTGTGCATGTTTTCAGAGTTAGGTACAGACTCTGCTGCTGCCTGGAAGTTTCTAGCAAGCATGTCCAACTTGGGACAGTCTTTACTTGGCCTCTCCTTCTTCTTCTTTTTCACGGCCCTCAGCTTCTGAAGCTCTTGAAGCCGCTGAAACTCCTCCTCCTCCTCCTGTCGTCTCTGCTCCTCACGGAGGTGCAGGTGCTCCCGGGCCCTGGCCTCTGCTTCCAGGCGAGCTTTCTCCTCCAGCTGTGATGCGAAAAAAAGAAGCAACGTAAGACAACAGTAAGTGTTCTACATTAAGACATTAAAAAAATAAGTAAATAAAAACAAATCATATAATAAGAACATAAACCCTGAAACAGGTTATAATAAGCCAAACAGCTTAAAACACACCTGACCCAAATTATTTTACTCTCTGAGACGACTATTAGATTTAATCTTTCTACTAAGGTATATACTTATTACTTTATTGGTTGTGGCGGGGGGGAGGGGCAGTGCTTAACAGAATCTTCCTTATAGCCTTTGTCCTAGCGACTAAGTACTTCTTTAAAACAAGGTCAGGGGCGCTGGGGTGGCTCAGCCAGTTCAGCATCCGACTCTTGATCTCGGCTCAGGTCTCAATCTCACAGTCGTGAGGCTCAAGCCCCGCACTAGGAGATATGACATGGGACCTGGACTGGATCCTGCTTAAAAAAATAAATAAAATAAAGCAAGGTCAGAGCAGCTGCTGTGCTAGCCTCCCGTGTGTGGCGGCTGGATGACACGACCAGCCAGTTGCTGGCATGCCACCTCTCCAGGCGAGGCTGGGGCCTTCACGCACACATCGACAAGACACTTCAAAAGTGTGTACTCAAACCCTGCAATGCCTTTTTCCCAGCCTAGCAGACAAACCAAACTCCCAACATACTTTCACCAGCGTGACAGAGCAAGTGGCATATTCTGATACGTTCCACATCACACAGCAAACAGGTACTGGCTACTTCTGCCCTCCAGCTTGGCACGAAGTTAATTTCAGTCCAAGTGAAGACTGGACTTCACTGGTGATGCCTAGTCCAGGAGCCTCCACGGAAACTATTCTTTTTGCTCAGAAAACAAGTGAAGGCTATAAAGAGTTGCCTGACTCTTTGCATCCCTGAGCTCCTCCAGTAAAAGACTTTGGCAAGTACATTTTGCATTTAGAAGTCCTTCCAAAAATAAAACAAAATACAATTAAAAAAACAGAAGTCCTTCCAGGTTTTAATTATTTTTCATAACATTCAGTAAACAATATTTTAAAAAAACAAGTGTCATTTTGAAGAACTTAAATATAAAATTATGTTAAAAATTTAATGGCAGATGTTTTAAAAATTTAACTTAACAATTCAAGTAAAACTTATTCAAAATCCTTGTTCCGTGTGTTCGAAGCGAAGCCTTGGAGGCAGACTCCTGGCGTGGCCCCTGTGTCCAGTGTCTAGTGAGCAGAGTGTCTCCCACAGCACAGGCCGGGAGCAAACCCGCCCCAGAACAGAAGCTACAGGGAACCCACAAGCAGGTATGTGGTGCCTTCCTTTCAACAACCAGCCCATCAACCAGATGCTCTACGAAGACGGGGTGCAGGTTACCGAGCGCATGGGGTGAGTGGGCCCTGACCTAACACCCGAATGGAGAACAGTTCTCACTGCCCCACTCTAGTGGGGCTGGGCAGACCCCTGTCTCCTCAAAGCCCACGATTAGGACCATGAGGTACATGCAGGGCTCCTGGCGGGCGATCCAATCACAACTGTCTCCACGTCGCAAGCAGCTAAAGGTGGAGGCACCGTCCCCTGCCCGCTCTGGGAGTGTCCTCCCGCTCTGTCTCTGCTGGGCCTCGCAGGGCTCTCGCCTCTTCCCTGTCCTGCCGTCAGAGCCCCTGTCACCCCTGCAGGTTCCCCTCTGTGCACAGCCCGGATCTGCCCGCCGTGGCCTGGCTCTTTAGGAAGCTAAAAGCAGGACGGCCGCAGCACAGCGCAGCCCCGGGCGCTGAGGCCCTCCGTGGAGCAGACACTCTCCGTCCCCTCACCTGGAGCCGTAACTTGAAGAGCGCCGTGTCTCACCTGCTGGCGGACAGCCTCTGCATGCTACATCCGCCGCTGGGCCACGCTGCCTAGTCTTGGGAGATGCTTACTTCCGTGCAGCCCACAATGGCTGTCCATCTTACTTTGACCCTTCACACCAGTGCGCGTGCCTGCCCTCTTCTGGGATGGCTCTGCCTGACTCTCCTTTGCCAGTCGGGGGACAAGGAGCGGGGGACAGACATAGTCTGTCCTAAGGATGTCGCTGAGGCAAAGGCCCTGTCCCAGCCTCGTGTCGAAGGAACTTCTTTACCCACAGTGACCCCCTTCTATTCCCTCACTGCCAGGGGCCCCGTCCTCAACCTCCCCGGGACAGAAGCTCTTCTTCCAGACAGAGGTCTGCTGTGGCCCACCCACATGGGGTACAGGGACCCAAAGGCTTGTTTTAGATCCATCAATGAACCCATGACCCAAAAGGGAAAGCTGAGTCCTGAAAACACAACCTGGGGCTTCTGACCAGCTCTGGCTCAGGCCGCAGAGACGGAGACGGTCAGGGGCCCCCGTGGCCGCAGCGCGGGCACGTGGCCCCGAGGCCCGCCGCGGCCCAGCACTGCACCAGCACACGGTTTACCTTCCTCTGCTTGTGTCTGGCTCGCTTGGCGGCTCGAGTGCTGCTCACGGGCTTGGTCTCTGAGCTGTTTATGAACTGTAGCAAGTCTTCCACCCTTCGATGGTCAACGACACTCTCTCTGTCCGAGAGCTGGTCCGCCTTTTTAGGCTGCTCTTCTTTCCTCTTGGTCAGCCGCAAACGAAGCTTCTCCCTCATCTCTGCGTAATTTCTACTTGTCGGCGCAGCTGGAGGCTAAGGCAGTTAAAGGAGAGCATGGCTGAATGAAGCTTCAAGTTTTAATGATGCTGAATATTGCAAATTTCAGAACCTATCTCTAAAGATGAAAGTTTTCTTATTACTCTGGTAACACACTTTCATGGTGAAAAATAAGGAAAACAAACAAGTGGCAGCAACAAGGAAAGCCTGTCCCAGAGTGACCCGAAGATTAGTTCTGGCACCGAGCCCTCAACCTTTACATGTTCACGAAAACTATGGTAAAACATGTACAACTATGTACACAGATGGACGTTTTTAAACCAAAAAATAAATCACACACACGTCTACTCTGTATATATTATAGTGTGATGATCTTTTCGTGTCAATAAATGCGTTTGTACAATCTTTCCATCCCTTTGTGGGTTTCTTGTTCAGTGCCAAAAGGGAAAAAGAAAACTGCCCTCAACCCCACTGCCAACATTTCTTCCTGACACTGGACACGGGTGTGCACACGTCTAGCAAATGCAGACAGAACAAAAGTAGAGAAAGAGCAACGACCAGCCCCATTCCCCAACCCCCTCGCCCGCCCCGGGCACCATGGCCGCCGTCTGCTCCTACGGACCGACCGTTAGGAGTCCCATGGTGCACACCGCGCAGCGAGCACCCCACCGCATGGCCGTGCACGGCCTGGACCCAGCGATTCCCATGGCTGGCTGTTCAGGAGGCCCCCCAGCTCACAAACAAATGCAAACCTGCAGTCACGAAATCCTTGTAGGGAGATCTCCGGGCAGATATTTTCCATTATTTCTTTAGGGTAAGTACAAGACCACACCTTGATTTTTAGCACACCGCGGATGAAGCTCGACACCCCGTATGGTGCACGGCGGGCGCTGCCTGTGCCACGGCCTGGAGGGCCCCCCCCTGCCCCCGGGCACTTACCCCGCCGTGCCCGAAGAACTCGCAGTAGCAGCAGTCACAGTACTTGCCCTCCTTCTGGTTGGTGGAGGTAGACGTGCTGGAGCTGTGCTCAGAACAGCTGTCCTCGTCGGCGCTCTCGTCCCCGTCGTCCTGCTGTGGGTCATACACGCCGTTCTCGCAGCGGTGGCCCTCACAGTCGGGGTCACTGCAGAACCACACACGGGCCGGTTACGCGCAGCCACCCGACCCTGGGAGGCCCGCGGGGAAGGCGCTGTGGGCAGGCGCGCGGGCATGGAGGGAGAGTCTCTCCACCGTCCCTCCCACCGCGTCATGGCTTCAAACGGGCAAATTCAAAGGTAACAAACACTGTCTTTTAAAAACAAACTGTTGAATGCTTGTATGGTTCTTTACTCAACATATAACAAATACAATTTAGAGAATGCCCAGCCCCCGTCCCCCCCACGCTGCCAGTGGCGAGGTGGTGGTCTGTGCACCCCCCCAGGGTGGCCCCGGCCCGAGGACGAGAGGCGCGACCAGCGTCCTCCCCTCGACCCGCGGCCTCTGCCCTTCCCTGGCTTGCTGGGCTGCACGTGGCTCCCCGACTCCGGCACCAGCGGGACCCGGGCTCACCTGCAGACGCTGGGGGGAGCGCTGATGGAGCCGTCAGTTGTGGGGGGCGGGGGGGCTCCCGGAGCAGGACAGAAGCTCTTGCGTGGCTCCACAAACCCGGGGGACGGGGCAGCAGTGTTGGGGAAGGATGGGGCTGCAAGACTTGCGAGGTGGGGCGAGGAGGCCGGGGCGAGCGCGGCAGGGGCGAGGGCGGGAAGCGGCGCCAAGGCCGTGGGGCTGTTCCTCGGGGCGGCCGGCACCGCGTGTCTGTGGTCCTCCTTGTTGACGCCGTGGAACACCTCACCTGCATGCGGAGACGCAGAAGGGTCACTGACGGTGGAGCTGAATTAGTTTTTCACTAGAGCTTCCTCTACCTCTTCACGTGAAGATGTTCAAAGCGACACAAACTTTGAAGGAACAGTACAAAGAACCCCCATATATACCCCTCACCTGGATTCACTGCTATTTAACATTTTGTCACGTTTATTTCTCACACACACACTTTTCTGGCCTAACATCTGGAGGCTGCACTCACCCTAAACACCTCAGCACGAGCCCCTGGGGTCACGACACTTCACTGTGTAACCACATCCGGGACGTGTGCCGTCCACGTAACACTCTTGTCCCACGTGCAACCCCATCCCGTCTCCCATCTCCCCCGCACGGCCTCTGGAGCTTTTCCCCAACCTGGCCTCTTCTAACCCTTTTTCCTTCAGCAACATTGACATCGCCTCAGCTGAGGACAGCTGCCCACCAGTCTGGGCTTACGGCGTTGTCAGAGTTAGTAAAGACGTTTTGGACATGACTCCTGCAAAGGGTATGTTGGATCCTTCCCGCGTGATTGCCTGAGAGGCCCCTCACATGAGTCTGTCCCATGACGGTGAAGCCACATCTGATCAGTGTGCAGGGCGTGATCTGCCAGTCACCTGCGGGTGCTACTCGTTCCCCAAACGGATATCCACTGTTCTCAACGACCCCTGGGGATGCTCACCTGGACTGACGGTCACCCTGCTGGCTGCACAGTGGCCTGCCCTGTCTGGCATGTCTATCACAGAGCAGCTTCCCTACCCCCCATCTCCTTTCCGAACACCCAGGGAATTCTTCTTTTTTTTTTTCTTAAATGTTTTATTTATTCATTCATGAGAGTCAGAGAGAGAGAGAGAGGCAGAGGCAGAGAGAGAAACAGGCTCCCCGCTGAGCAGGGAGCCCAATGTGGGGCTCGATCCCAGGACCCTGAGATCACGACCTGAGCCGAAGGCAGACGCTTAACCATCTGAGCCACCCAGGCACCCCCACCCAAGGGGATTCCTGACTGTGTGTGCTATCGTCCCTCCTGTTACTCTTTCCGATGCTCCAACTGTCCTGACTTTGGCTAGAGAGCGCCCTTACAGCCAGCTCCTGTGTGCCTTTGACCTCTGCTTCCAGACCCCCGCTCCCCGTGCTCATGCCAGCGTGGGGAGCCACACCCCCTGCACACCACAGACGCTAGTGGCAGCAGGGGCTGCACCCCAGGCGGGCCAGCAGCCCCATCGGCTCACTCTCCACCAGGGCCCTGCATTCAGAGGACTAAGGATTCCCCCATGTGCTCCGAGAGCAGTGACCTCTTCCTCTCACAAAGCAACAGGTACCGAGAAATAAGGCAAGCCGGCGTGGCAAAGCCCCAGAGGAAGTTCGTGGGGCAGTGAAACTCGGGCCCGACTCCCAGAGGACGTGCTATCTGTGTGCGAGCATTCTCCAGCGCTGATTACCACACCAGGCCTCCAGCCATGCCAAGGACAAGGTGATCGCAGAGATGCTGAGGAGGAAGCGGCAGACACGCTGAGCAGCCCCGAGGGTTCCCGTCAGCTGGCGGGCCTTACCTATGGAAGGAGGCCTCTTGGACGACACTTTGAACTGGCTGTTGCTGGACTGCACCGTGGTGGCCGTGCAGGACACGGAGGAGGTGGCTGACGACGTGGCCATCACGACTTTGTTCGCTTCCATGAAAGCATCTTGGAAATTATACAAGCATTTCTTTTTTGCGGCGTTTTTTTTCTCCTTGCTCTCGGAAACTGCAGGCGTGTCACCGCTAGACGGAGGTGGAAGGGCTTCGGGTCTCGTTTCTGAGAGTGTTGGTCCTAGTATGTCACTCCCTTCAGAGAAGAATGGGAGAAGTAAGGCTCTAGAAATATGTCGCTCAAACCTAAGGGACGTCAGCTGACTGAACTCCTAACACTGGGGCTGCTACCGAAGCTGGGACTTCACTGGGAGGATGCTAGTCAACCAGTTTTTCTCCAGGAAAAAAATGTATTGAGCACCTACTATGTGCCAATCCCGTGCTAGGTGCTTTCCCAAAGTGATTTTACTTATTGTCTTAAAGCTACTTTCAGAGCTTGGTACTATTAGTCCCATCCTAAAGATAGAGAAACTGAGGCTCAGAGAGGCTAAGCAACTTGCCCAAGGTCACACAGCTAGTAACCCACTCCAAGCACAGATGTCAAGTGTAGCCTGCTTTTCTGAGCACATGCAGGGTGTAGGTGTGGGGCCACCATGGGCTCTAACCATGTGAAGACAGAGAGAAGGGTGCAACCAGCCCCTCTTCAGGTGCACCTTTCCCTGCGCCTGAAATGACAGCTGTACCTGGGCAGCCGAGAGCTGGGAGGAAGGAGCTTGTGAGTGGGGACAGACCCCATGTAAGGTCAGTCCAGCACCAGAAAAGGCACAGAAGTCCCAGCACTGAGGTGGACGGTGGCACGGCTGCAGGGCCCTGCACACTGGGCTGAGGGGCTGCCGCTGTTGTCCGAGCACCACGGGCCGAACACCGAGGCCTGGAGACAAGAGGCTCAGCAGCGCAGGGGCCTGGGGAGATCCACTGTGCGCAGGGCCCCGGACAGCCCGCTGTGCCGGGAGCAGCCTGAGGGTGCCAGCACCTTGCTTTGCTCCGTCCGGGCAGTGGGACTTGGCTGGCGGTGGACGTGGGCGGCTGGGACAGCAGGATGAGGCCGAGGGGCCTCCCGGGAGTGGCGGAGGCGGGGGACCCGACTAGCCTAGGGCTTCTACTGGGGGACCGCGGTAACAGAGACAGCAATCCGCCCAGCTCAGGTCATTTTAAACCTTTAAGAAAGTTTTAACAAGTTCCTTACCAGAAATTGTATCTGGCAAGAAAGTGCCAGGATTCCAGTTCTTATCATTCATCACTTCTGATCCCCAAAGACTTATAAACTTAGAACTATTCCACTCTGGAGTATTCCCAAAACAGCTTGGATAAATATGGTCTTGAAGAGATGCATTGAATACCTGATGCTTATTTGTGTGATTCTGAACAGGTGCTGGCGGTAAAGCCTACAAAAAAAAACGTTCTAATCACATATCAAAATTCATATTGTTTACCTATGTAGTTAAACTACAGACAAGACAACCCATGACTGAAAACCCTGTGGGGCCCCGCTTGCTGCGGGCGGGCGTCCCAGGCTGAATGCGTCTCGCAGAGCACGGACTTGCGAGGCTGTCACACTATGTGTGATCGCTCGCACGTGAACCAGGCGTACATTTTCAAAGCCGCTGATGCTGCAGGGAATCTACCAAACAGACTTGAGACAACTGAGCACCTTACAGCATTCCTCCCTCAGCACAGTCTACGTGTGGCCCGTGTGCGTACAACTCGCTCCCAGGGCTTAGTCTCATCTGACATTCTAAAGATCCCTGCTAAAAAGTCAACTCTGGAATCACTAACAAAAAATGGTAAAGCTCTTAAACTGTGTCTCACACCTGGGCCGAGTGCCGTGCACGTCTAAGGAACTGCGGATTTTACTGGAGCCTGGAAGCAGCCCCTGGGCCCTGCCGGGGCAGACTGCTGTCTGAAGGCAACGAGGGAGGGTGGCTGGGCCCACACATTCATCGAGTGACTAGCTGCTGGCCGCCCCCTGCACACCCCTAGGCATCCTTGGTCCCTCCCTCCTCTCGGCCCACACCCCCCAGCCCCGGCCTCCACCACCTGCACAGACAGGCCCCACGGCTCATACCCGGCCTCCTTCCAGTCCTTTCCCTCACAGCAGCCAGAGTAAGCTTTTGTGAAGGCCAGTAAGAGTGAGTCACTCCCTTGCTTAGGGATGCACCGATGTCTTCCCACCACTCTTAAGATGAAACGGGAAGTCTTTCACATGGCTTGGCCTACCCCTGACCCTCCTGTTCCCCAAGCTTCTGGACACACAGGACTTCCCTTGGTCCTCAAATCCAAGCTCCTTCTTGACCCTGAACTCTCCTTGTGAACATCCTAACCTCAGTCCATAACCTCGGTGACTTACATTCATCCTTTGGGCCTCAGCCTAAATGTCCCTGTCTCAAAGAAGTCATCACTGCCGCTGCCCTCACCATCCAGCACCCAAGACCAATGTGGGCTTTTGCATTCAACACACCTAAAATCCACAATTTTCCCTCTTTGCACTTAACACAGTTATAATTCAAGACTTACTGGTCGCCTGCTAGTTTAAAATCTGCCTTCCCTCAAATGAGTCCTGGCTCTGCTGTCCCCAGCACTTGTTGATGTGGGCACACATCTTCCCCTCCCCAGCAGCACCCACTGCGACAGGCCTCCCCGCGCTGCCCCCTCTCACCCCCGGAGAAGCTACAGGCCTGGTGCGGGGAACAACGCCTGGAAATCTCATCCTTGGGGACACAGAACTGGGCCCCGAGTGCTGTTAAGTCAACTGGGAGAGTTTTGGGAGGATTCCCAAGAGCAGAACCCTAAGAGGCTGGCTGGGGCAGAGGTCGGGGAGGAAGGGGGATGGCGCCATGGACAGCTGTACCACAGCCAGACAGGCTGCAGGACCCGAATCAGAGGCCTCGCTGCCCGGCCTCTGCCTGGAGGGGAGAGGCCAGCACAGGAAGCAGTCAGCCAGGGCCTGAGAGACGGGAGGCAGTGGCAGGGGAGCAAGCGGGGTCCGGGGCCATCAGGACAATCGCTGGGACTACTGGAGGAGACTGAAGCCACAGTCCCTGGGAGGTGTGGCCAGTGACAAAGCGGGACGTGAACACCAGTCCTGTTCTCAGCCTTTGGGACGCACAGCCTGATGGGTTTGGACGCTAGCTCCCCCTTTTACTAGCTGTGTGACCTCAGGCAAATTACTCAATCTTTTTGTGCTTTAGTTTTCTCATCTGTAACTTGGAAATACGTATCTCCAGGGGTTGTGGTTAAGAATTAAACTGGACAATGGGTTCAAGTGTGCAGCACAGTGAGGGCTGAGGTGGACCGTCACCACTTTGTAAGGCTGGTCCCGAGACACACGGCAACCCCGCCCCGCCCGTCCTGGGTGCAGAGAGGAAGCAGGGTCACTCCGCTCGGGCAGCTCAGCACACTTGCTGGCCTCAACGGGCTCAGGGAGGCGGAGGGTGAGAACGGCGTGGACACGCAGGCTATGAGACAGGAACTAACAGAGGTCTGTGCGGCCAGGATCGAGGCAGGAGCCTAATCGAGTTGTTCTGGCAGGGGAGCCCCAGGGCAAAGAGTGAGGAAACCAAAAAACCGTATTTCTACAGACACCAGTTTCCACAAGGTAGTGATCAACGAAGAGCTGCTATTGCTGCGGAGCAGTGGATGGGAAGTGACAACAAGCAGAAGGGATTCTCAGCGTCGGAGACCTTCCGCTGAGGGCAGAGACACCCGGCAGGCAGAAACCAGCCTCGAGGGCCTCGCACAGCTGAAGCGCAGCGGGCTCCGAAGCGCCTCGCTGCTTCCTGAGGCCCTCCCAACTCACGGCTGCCAGCTGACTGCCCTCAGCTCCAGGGAGCCTGGCTGAGAGCCGGGACCCGCCACCCACATGCGTCCAGAGAGCTTGTGCGTACCCCCCCAAGCCCAACCCGGCGTCACCTCCTCTGCAAAGCCCCCCGACAGGCTCTGTCGGCCGCCCTCCCTCCTCAGTGTGACCTCCCTACTCTGCAGCGCCAGTTGCTACGAGGGCACACCGTGGTGTTCTCAGGCTCTGACTTGATTAGACTGCGAGAGCCCTAAAAACAGGGACCAAGGCTCCCTGGTTTGTATTTTGCTAGCATGTAGCACAGGGCCTGGCACATACCGGATGTTCAATAAAGGCTGAACAGACTTAGCTTAGAGGGATGAGGGAACACAGCTATAAAGCGGTGATACTGAAAACGTAACTTAAATTCACTTAACACACTTCCTCAGAAGCCCACATTCTCAGAACAGGAGGTCCAGCTATAGAGACCAAGGGAGCAGCGGGTCCGTAACAAACAAGGGGCGTTTATGTGAAAGCTTTCCCACAAGATGGCTACTCGACTCAACTGGTGTGGGCTTCCTTGAGAAAAATAAAGGCCTCTGTCAACAAGACCATTCTGGGCCACGCCTCACAAGTGATTCAGGCGTAGAATTAGTCTCTCAACATGTGGACAAGGCTGTTGAGTTAGAACAGATTTATTTCACTCTACACAAATCCACACGGGTTCACGTCATAGAAGTTTTGAATGGTTCTCCGCTTTGAGACAGAAGTGATTCACAGGAAAGTAAAAGTTTTGCTCTAAAGGAGAGCTCGGACAGATACACACTAATGGACGCCTTCTGAACACCTTCGGCGTCTATGCCGCAGCCAGGAGAGCCAGGCTCCACCGCACACCACCACCTCCACCCCGGACACTGTGAACACGGCTGCCAAACACAGCCAAGTGGGCAAAAGACCGAGTCACTGCACGCACGTGTGAGGGGGGCTGCCAACGGGCACGTCCCACGCAACGGGAAGCTGGATGAGTGACTACTCTGTTTCTTCCGACGTTCCTCAATACTCCTGCCAGAGACAGTAAATAGGCAAAAGCACCGCGGCTGTCTCGGTCTTGCTGTTTCTCAGGCCAGAAGAACGGAAACGGCCTCCAAAACAAGATACAGACTTAAGATCAGTGTGACCCCAACTGTGGTCTGTTTCTGTCCCTGTTTCCCACGGAGCTTTCTTCTCCCTCCAATTCCAGACTGAACTGAGACTTGCCCCCATGTCTGACTTCATCACTTCTGCAGTGGCTGGGCCTCAATCACCCCATGAGGGAGGGGACAGAGCCACACGGGAGCCACTCTGCCGGCTCTACTCATCCTGAACGCACTGAGGGCCAGGGTGTGGTGACCATTTTCAGCTACTCCTCATGCTCCCAGTGGAGAGTTCAAGACATCTCTCCACCTTCATTACTAGGCCCTTTGCTAGCGTGATGACTGCTTCAGAACTTGGTTTCCACATGGAAACACAGCACCTGGGGCTGGAAGCCTTGGGCTTCTGAACCTGGCCCTGCAGTCGTGGCCCTCCACTCCTGGGTCATGTGGGTCAGTGGCTGGGAACGTGCCCTGTGAAGGAGCAGGGGGTGGGGGCGCAGCCTGCCAGCTCATGTATACTCTTCCCTCTGAGGCTGTGCGGTCCCCCTCTGCTTGGGCTCTGTCCAGGAAGGAGGACATGACACTCTAGATCCCAGAGAAACAGCACCAAACACCTTTGTAACAAGGTGCTGAGCCCTAGCGAAAGCTAGGGAAATCTTTCACAGAACTGATCAGAACATGGTGAGAAAAACAGGGCCAGGTGGAGGTGTGGGGAAGGGAGGACTGCCCTAAAGATGCACACACCATCGTCACAGTGATGGGGGGCAGATCCGTGGTCCCTCCGGAGACTGTCAGGAGGAGTTCAAGGGTCCCAGGTGGGATAGCACCACCCTGGTACTTCAGCCCCTACTTAGGGCTTTGTGGTTCTCACAGAGTAAGATGAACAAAACATGACCTCGTGAAAAATAACCGTACATCCAAGGAAACAACACACTCACAGGGGCAACAACAACAACAAAAAAACATTCAATTCCTCAAGGTTTCATTCAAACAGAGAACTATGTGTAAAATGCTTAAAGAAAGAAAAGATGAAAGAAAATGTGATCAAGGAACAAGAGAACACAAAAAGTTGCTAATATACATTAAAAATAAATTAATTAAAGCTTATAAATACGAATCACAGCTGGAATTAAAAAGTCAAACTTAAGTGGCATGTGAGACACATCAAAGTCGCTTAACTGGAAGGCTGATGCAAAAGGGGCTCTCTGGACAGACCAAGGGGCGAGGGGCGAGAAGACAGGCTCAGGATGCAGAGCAGGGCAGGCAGGATGGCTGCGAGCAGACAGCATCACAGTAGAAGAGAGGAACGAAGATAAAAGGGCTCAGCATCATCAGACAGGGATTTAAAATGACGAAGATGATGAGGGCTCCATTTGAAAAAGCACACAATGGGGGCGCCTGGGCAGCTCACTCGGTTGAGCATCTGACTCTTGGTTTCAGCTCAGGTCATGATCTCCAGGTAGTGGGATCGGGCCCTGCGTTGGGCTCCACGCTCAGCAGGGAGGCTGCTTGGGATTCTCTCTCCCTCTCTCTCTGCCTCTCCCCTGCTCTCTCTCTGTAAAATGAATAAATAAAATCTTTAAAAACCAGCACACAATGTGCAAGAACAAACAGGTAATGTGAGCAGTGAGATGGACTCTCTAAGAAAGAATAAAGAAAGTTAGAGATAAAAACACTCATTAAGAGAAACAAAGAGCACTTTTGATGAACTAATCATCAGTGGATGGGGCAGGGAGAATCAGTGAGCATCAAGACATGTCAAAAGAAACTCCTCAAACTGAAATGCAAAGAGAAATGAGAATTTAAGGAAAAAAACACCCAAAACTAAAAAACCACCACCACGGACACAAAATAGGACAAAACATCCAAGAGGTATGGGACAATTTCAAAAGATAGTAACAGGAATTGGAATACCAGAAGGAGAAGAAAGAGAAAAGAAAGAAGAAATATTTGAAGGAATATTGGCTGAGAACTTTCCAAAATTAATGACAGACACCAAACTACAGATCCAGGAAGCTCAGAGAATACCAAAAGGTAAAAAACACTCCCAAATCTACACTTAGGCATTTCATAAAAAAAATGCAGGAAACCAAAGACAGAAAACAAAACAAAAACAAAAAAACCTTGAAAGCAGCCTTGGGGAAGGGGGGGAGAGGGGAGGAAGGGGAGGGTAGCCCTGAAGAATTAGAGAGGACATCTGGTCAGAAACCAGGCAACTAAGATAATAGTGGAGGGAAATTTGTTTACAGTGTTTAAAGAAAAAAACCCCACCAACCTAGAATTCTGCATCCAGTGCAATTATCCTTCAAAGGTGAAGGAGAAATAAAGACCTCCTCAGACAAACACACACCGAGGGAACTCCTCCCCAGCAGACCTGCCCTGCAAGAAATATGCGGATGTTTTCTTTAGACAGTGGGAAAATGACAGAGGTCAGAAACCTGGATCTGCATGAAAAAAGGAAGGGCGATGGGGGCGGAATGAATGCGAGTCACGTGGACTTATTCCTGACTACTACTAGACCCACAGGATAACTGTGTGCGGTACGAGCAGTAACAAGGTACTGGGGCCACTAATGAACAGACACAGGAGAAGAGCAGCAGCAAGGTCACACGCTGTGAAAAGGTACCCACACTAACACGGAGCAGAACACTGTTACCTGAAGGGGGACTCAGATTAGTTAAAATGCATATTCTAATGCAACTGTTTAAAGTATAACCAATATGCTAAAGACAGGAGATAAAACAGAATCAGAAAACGCTTGATTAAAAGTGGAGAAGGCAGAAAAAGGAAGCCTCTGGTAATGAAGAGAAAACAGAACAAAGGTTATTATTAACCTAAACACATCAAAAATCACTTTAAATGTGGCTAGTCTAAATATAAAAATGAAGACAGAAATTGATATTAGAGTAAGGGGCGCCTGGGGTGGCTCAGTCAGTGAAGCGTCTGCCTTCAGCTCAGGTCATGATCCCAGGGTCCTGGGATCGAGCCCTGCATTGGGCTCCCTGCTCCGCAGGACGCCTGCTTCTCCTTCTCCCACTCCCCCTGCTTGTGTTCCCTCTCTCGCTGTGTCTCTCTCTGTCAAATAAATAAATAAAAATCTTAAAAAAAACAAAAACAAAAACCCACGCCCCACCTAGAGGTGTCTACAAGAAACCTACCAGGAGTATAAAGACCCCTTTAAGTTAAAAGTAAAGAGATGGAAAAAGAGATGTGGTTCTAGTGCTAACGAAAAGCTGGAGCAGCTGTATTAATTTCAGACACATCAGACCTCAGAGCAAGGAAGATTATCGGCGATAAAGAAGGGCATTCCATAATGACAGAAGGGTCAATTCCCCAGGAATGCATAACAATCCTAAACATGTAAGCACCGAACAACACGGTGCCAAACTACGTGAGACAAAAACTGACAGGACTGCAGGAGGAGGAGGAGAGTCTGCTGTTGAAGCTGGGGTCCCCGACACCCCTCTGTCAGGAGCGGGCAGATCCAGCAGCAGGTCAGGAAGGACATCGCTGGACTCAGCAGCACCGTCAGTCACCTGCACATGGTGTTTGAGTACAGCCCGCTTCATCCAGCAACAGCAGAACACGCACGTTCTCAAGCTCACCTGGCGCACTCACCAAGACAGACCCCGTTCTGGCCACGAAGCACACGAACACATCCAAAAGAACAAAAGTCACACAATGTCTGCTCTCAGACCACAGTGGAATTACAGTAGACATCAGTAACAAAAAGACAGCTGGGAAATCCCCAAATATTTGCAAATAAAATTCCTCGCCATAAGTTTTAATTTTTGTCTAGCATCTCATTACTGTATGTCTCTCCTGTAACTATTTTTAACTTTCAAATAACTTGTATCTCAACATATAAATTAAATGTATCACTGGTACAAAGACATTTGAAAACAAAAACGGTCTTCAAGTTATTCTAAGTTCAAAAAAATTTTTTTCTATACTATTCATCCCAAGCATTTTAAGTAGTAAATATTTACCCACAATGGCCAGAGTATGAATTAAAAGAATTAGAACTACAATGACATACAGTCCTAAAGGCAACAAATGCCACCTCACCAGAGCAAAAATCCCTGAACACAAACACGGAAGCAGCCGAGCTCCACGTGCACAGCTGCCCTCGGCGTCCAGCACCCAGCTGTGCCTCCCAGCCACATGTGGGGGATCCCACTGAACAAGCCGGCTCTGACATAACTGAAGACAAGTGTGTGCGTTCTCTAGAAGGGGCTTCTACCAACTCCTATGGAGCTGTGAACACACCACGCATCAGGTACACCACGTACTCACAGTATGCAACTAAGGCAAACTAACTCAAGTAACACAAACTAATTTTGGAAGACCTGGCGAGTAACAGTGCAAGCTTGTCTAGAGAAACAAACATTTTTATACCAGATTCAAATGAAGTATTTTGCCAAATGCATCTCATTTTTCTAAATAAATGTGGCATCTAGCTAATGTATTTTAAATGCATCAGTGGGGTGCCGGGGTGGCTCTGTCAGTTAAGTGTCTGCCTTTGGTTCAAGTCATGATCCCAGGGTCCTGGGACCGAGTCCAGCACTGGGCTCCCTGCCCAGCGGGGAGCCTGCTTCTGCCTCTGCTCTTCCCCCCTGCTCTCTCTCTCTCTCGCAAAAATAAATAAAATCTTAAAAAATAAAATAAAATAAATGCATCAGTGAACAGTCCTGACATCAACAGCAAAGTCACTGAAATAAAAGCTCACTAGCTTGTTCTCTGCAATTGCCTTTCTACCCATGAATCCTCCACATCTATCTACTGGATTAAAGTTTAGAAGGTATTAAATACATAGATTTTATATACAGATGATACTCCCTCAAAATATTTTTCTTCTCCTTTACCCTTTTATGGACTACCTATAATGCCCTGAGAAAAGGCCAAATGTCGGCGGGGGGTGGGGGGGTGGGGGGTGGAAATCAGCTTTTAACTGCAGTGTCCCAACAGTCTTTTGTAATAATCAATTTCACTACTTTACTTAAAGATGCTTAGGAACTGATTCTTGAATAGTTTCTACCAGCAAGGCATTATAACAACATTCTCTACTCTCTCCTAGAGGTGGCTCCCAGGGAGGAAAAAGCAGTTGTATTCAGAATGGACAGCTTCCCTACCCGTACATTCACCCAGAGGGAAAGAGGCTATAGAGACCAGGCAGACCACGAAGATAGCCTGGCTTTGAATACACACTGGAAAAACGCTATTTCAAATCACTCTATTAATAAAGCCATCATTAAATGTCCAAACTGAGCGATATTCAATCTAATAAAATTTAAGCATAAATGTGGGCAGTTTCCAAGTACTTATTGCAATAGAACATGACAAACTGATTCTATTCTATTCTAAATCAGTGGTTAGATGCCCCTCCCCAGCAAATAAACAACAAAGCCCACTGATGGGCTATATACACCTCACTTCACAGCAAACGCCCCTTGGGGAAAGAAAATGTTCCTGTAGTCTGAAAAAGCCCCTTTCATCCCATGTCCTCCTCCCAGCTGAGAATCACTTTTATTTTAAATAATAAATCTGTAGAGTTTGGGGAAAACTAAAAATTTCACTGCATAGTTTAAGCTACGAAAATATAAGTATGGGGTTCTCTGAGAAGAACTACATAAAAAGCAAACCTTTTCTACATGCTCACTTCTCTGAACAGACTGGTCTAGGAGGCCCTTTCCTTTGTGCCTGGCAGCCGCCTCCCAACAGCCTGCACGGCGTTGCGGCCTTCTCTCCGTTACGCTTAGGATTCCTCCTTTCAGCCTGTGCATTTCGGCGAGCCCTTCGTTTTCGTGCTTAGAGAGTGTAATCATTTCAGACACTATAGAGCCCAGCGAGTATCAGAGGACTCGTGCTGTACTCTCCACATTTTACCCAGGCAACATTAAGAAAAAGAGCCAGGCCCCAGGAGGCTGTGAGGAAAGAAGGGAACTGGTGTCTGGGTGAGCAGAAGGGCTGGGTGTGCAGTTCCCCAACTACAACCCGTTACACCATCACTTGGAAAACTCTTTATGTTCTAGCTAATTCTGAAGGAGTAAACCATGACTTCCGTGATTGTTTTTACAGCTGTGAAGGTTCAAAATTCTGAGAGCTTAAGATTACGGTAAAAGGAGACATTTGCAGACCTTCCTATCAAGAGTAGACTTGGTCCTATCCAAGTTGCCAATTTATGGATTTTTGTTTGTTACAACATGCACTTCTTGTAAGATCTTAGTGACAGGTGAGCTTCCAGGCCTTCTCTGCCCTGACTTACCTTACTGTGTGTGAAGGGGGGCGCCGTATACAGGGTGGGGTGGATGAGAGGGCGGGGTAGGTGTGGGACCGCGTGCAGAGGCACGTGTCCATGGATGTGAGGGTAAAGATGCAAAGCAGGGTGGGTGGGCTTCTCTGGGCTCAGGAACTGATGGCCCGGGGGAAGGGCTCCCGCGGTCATTGCTGATGCCGTGAGTCCGGAAGCTTCCTGTTTACAAACATGACATTCACAAGTGTTCGGAGCTTGTTCAGGCTAAAAGAAGAGAAAAAAGAAAAAGTACCTGCTTATTTAGTGAAACAAAGAATGGTGTGAATTAAACTAAAGTCAGTCACATTCTGCTGAGCAGTTACGTGGCCACTACAAAGAGGACAGGGCTCATGGGACACCTCGAGTTGTCCAGAGCCCTCCCTGTAAAGTACAGAAGGGACTCCAGGAGCCTGGGACAGAGACAAGAGATGCACACCTCGCTCCCCGGCCAGGTGTCTACTGAGGTGGCAGCCACACCCATCTGTGCCTGTGCCTGTCTATGCAGGGACAAGGGGACTGGCAAGGGTGGCCGAGGGGAGGGGGGAGCCGGGCCAAGGAGGACGGAGCTCTGGTGCAGGCTCTGCGGGGTCACGCAGCTCATGAGTGGTTACATGGAGATGCTGTGAGAGGCACCAGAGACGGGACTCATCGAGGGTGACATGAAGCAGTCAGTGGCTCCTCTCCCTCAAAACAAGGGTAAAACTGAAAGCAACTGTAAAAGCAACCATTTGAGGATCTGAAAATCAATCAAAGGGAAAAAGCAAATCAAGAAGTATTTATTCATGCCAATCTGCCAGAATATCAGGCAAGAGCAGAGGGGGCCTGGCCTTCCTGCCTGGGACTCTTCCCAGTCCCAACTCCTAGCAGCCCTAAAAACAAACTAAAACAGTATGGAGGTTCCTCAAAATGTTGGAAATAGAGCTACCCTACGACCCAGCAATTGCACTCCTGGGTATTTACCCCAAAGATACAAACGTAGTGATCCGAAGGGGTACGTGCACCCCGATGTTTATAGTGGCAATGTCCACAATAGCCAAACTGTGGAAAGAGCCAAGATGTCCATCAACAGATGAATGGATAAAGAAAAGAAGATATGGTGTGTATACACACACACACACACACACACTGGCATATTATGCAGCCATCAAAAAAAAGAAATCTTGCCATTCGCAACGACGTGGATGGAACTAGAGGGTATTATGCTAAGCGAAATAAGTTAGAGAAAGACAAGTATCATATGACCTCACCGATATGAGGAATTTGAGAAACACAACAGGATCATAGGGGAAGGGAGGGAATAATGAAACAAGATGAAACCAGAGAGGGAGACAAACCGTAAGAGACTCTTAATCTCAGGAAACAAACTGAGGGTTGCTGGAGGGGAGGGGGGTGGGAGGGATGGGGTGGCCGTGTGATGGACACTGGGGAGGGTATGTGCTATGATGAGCGCTGTGAAGTGTGTAAAACTGATGAATCACAGACCTGTACCCCTGAAACAAATAATACATTATATGTTAATAATAATAAAAAAGAAATACCATGGCACACACACACACACACAGAACAAACCACCACAAAACCCCAAACTAAAAAGACCAAAGAACAGCAGAATTTAAATGGTGCACTGAAAATTTTAATACAAAATAAAGGAGTAGGGGTGCCTGGGTGGCTCGGTCGTTAAGCGTCTGCCTTCGGCTCAGGTCATGATCCCAGGGTCCTGGGATCGAGCCCCACGTCCGGTTCCCTGCTCCACAGGGAGCCTGCTTCTCCCTCTCCCTTTGCCTCTCCCCCTGCTTGTGCTCTTTCTCGCTATCTCTGTCACCATCTGTCTCTATCAAATAAATAAATAAAATCTTTAAAAAAAAATAAAGGAGTAAAGGAGGAACAGAGGAACAAAAACCATGAGACCTATGGAAATAGAGAGCAAAGTGCCAGTTGCACATACCATAGCGATCATTACATTAAACCACAAATGAAGCCCTCCAGAGAAAAGGCAGAGATCGATCGACGAGACACAAATACGAGACCCAA
Organism: Neomonachus schauinslandi; assembly: GCF_002201575.2. Taxonomy (NCBI): domain Eukaryota; kingdom Metazoa; phylum Chordata; class Mammalia; order Carnivora; family Phocidae; genus Neomonachus; species Neomonachus schauinslandi. The sequence continues at coordinate 202,066,058 of NC_058404.1, forward strand.
CTAAAGGATTCAAAGACTAATCTTAAATTCAAAGACACAAAGAGGCTGAAATTCAAAGGATGAAAAAATAGATAACATGCATACAGTAATCCTAAGGCAGCAGGAGCGACTCTGTACACGGGATGAAATACTCTTTCTGGATGAGAAGAGCTAGCGGAGAAGCATCTCCTAACGACAGAAGAGTCAATACTTATCAAGAAGGGGTAACAATAACACACACATACACCTTCAACAACACCGTCCCAAACACATGAATCGAAATCTGGCTGATCTGAAAAGGGAACACACAGTTCAGCAGTGATATGTGAAGACTTCAGTATGTCCCTCAGTCATTTTTAGAACCAGACAGAAAATCAGGAAGGATCCAGAGACCTGGAATGATGCTATAAATTTGACCAAACTTTCATTCACAGGACACTCCATCTAACAAGAGCAGAACACAAATTATTTTCAAGTATATATAGAACATTATCTAGGACAGACCAGATGTTAGGCCACAAAACAGGTCTCAGTAAATTCAGAAGTTCTAAAATCCATAATCTAAGCTTAGATTCAACAAGCTAGAAAGGGAAGAACAAACCAAACCCAAAGTCTATGGAAAGAAATAATGAAGATCAGAATAGAAATCAAAGAAATAAAGAGAGAAACAGAGAAAAAATTAACAAAACCCATTTTTTTCTTTTACAAAAATGGACAATTCTTTAGCTAGACTGAGGGTTTAAAAAAAAGTAGACAAAATTACCCAAGTCAGGAATCAACATCACTCCAGACCCTGCAGAATTAAAAGAATCATAAAAGAATACAATAAACAATCCCATGCCATCAAATAAAAAATGTAGATGAAATGGGGGAAAACACATAAAATTTTTAAATTCAAGAAGAAATAGAAAATCTGAATAAACCTGTAACAAGTAAACAAAATTTCAATTAGTAATTCTGTATCTTCCCACAAGAAAAGACCAGGCCCATGGATTTCACTGGTAAATTCTATCAACTACTAAAGAAATCTCCATTTTAGACAAATTTTTTCAGAAAAGAGAGGCAGAATTAACACTTCCCAACTCATTCTACGAGGCCAGTATTACCCTGATATCGAAGCCACAGACTCTGCAAGCATGGATAACTACAGAACAGTATCTTTTATTAACATGGATGCAAAAATCCTAACCAAAGGTTGCAACCAATCCGGCAACATATCAAAAGAAAAAAAAACTTTATACACCATGACCAAATAGGATTTATCCCAGGACCACAAGGTTGGTTTAACATCCAAGAATCAGGGGCACCAGGGTGGCTGAGCAAGTTAAGCATCCAACTCTTGATCTCAGCTCAGGTCTTGATCTCAGTGTCGTGAGTTCAAGCCCTGAACTGGGCTCCACGCTGGGCATGGAGTCAACTTAAAAAAAAAAAAAAAAAAATCCAAGAATCACTTGATGCAACACACTATAGTAAAAGAATGAAGGATGAGAACCACAGGAACATTTTAATAGACACAGAAAAGGCATTTGGAGAACCCAATACACGTTCATGATAAAACTCTGAGGAAATGAGTTGACAGGATTTACTTCCTCAGTGTGGTTAAGACCATCCATGGCAAACATGCATCATCCTATTCACAGACTGAATGCTTCCCTCCTGGGACCAGGAGCAAGGCAAAGATGGGTGCTTGTATTGCTTCTCCGCAGTGCTGTGCTGGAGGTTCTAGCTAGCTCAGGCAGGCAAGAGTAAGACATTAAAAATATCCAGGTTGAGAAGGAAAAAGTAACACTGTCTTTATTCACAAACAACATGATCTTGCATGTAGAAAATCCAAAGGACTCGAACCAAAAAAAAAAGGGAGGGGTGGGGGAGACACCAAAGAACAAACAAGTTTAAGCTGCAGAACATAAGACAAATATTTGAAAATCAACTGTATTTCTATATATTACCAACAATCAATTGAAAACTGAAATTAGAAAATATCATTTACTACGGAATTAAAAACATCTAATACTTAAGAATGAATTTAAGAAGAAGCAGAAGAATCTGCTTTTCCCTTTCCCTCTGCTGCTCCCCCCTGCTTGTGCTGTCTCTCTCTCAAATAAATAAAATCTTAAAAAAAAAAAAAAGAATTTAGGAAATATGTTCAAGACCTACTGGCTAGAAATTTTTTTAACTGCTGAAAGAAATTAATGATGATTAAAATGGAAAGATACAGCACATTCCTAGGCTGACAGATTCAGTTTTGTTAAGACAGTATTTTCCCCAAACTGATCTACATCATCCCACAAAGAAAAGAGTAGGCCCAGAGGAGTTTGCTGGTGAATTCTATCAAGTAAATTCAAGAAATATAATCTCTATCAAAATCCAGGCAGGCTTTTTTGTAGAACAAGCTGATTCTAAAACTTACATGGACACACAAAGGACTTTGAAAAGCCTGCATAATTTTCAATAAGGCCCACCAAGCTGGGGGGCAGACCCTACCTGCTGTCCAAACTTACTACAGAGCAGGTCACGTACACTATGGGAAAGGACCCAGGCCAAATGAGCAGAGTGCAAAGTGCAGACAATAAACACTTGCATTTAGAGCTCTGTGATTTTCAACAAACGGCTGATGCAATTCAGTAGGAAAAGAGAGGGTCTTGTCAACAAATGGTGCTGGGACAACTGGACGTCTTTTGTAAAAAGATGACTATAGACCCTCACGTCACACCATGGGCAAAAACTGAGTCAAAAGAACCACACCTCAAGTGAGAGCTAAAGTTGTAAATCTTGTAGAAGAAAACAGAGTTTTCTTGGATATGACATCAAAAGCACGATTCATAAAAGGAAAAACCGAGGAACTAGAATTCACCAGAATTAAGAACTTTTGCTTTTCAAAAAAATACCATAAAAAACCTAACAAACAGGGGCGCCTGGGTGGTGCAGTCGGTTAAGCATCCGACTCTTGGTTTCGGCTCAGCTCGTGATCTCAGGGTTGTGAGATCGAGCCCCCAGTCAGGCTCTGTGCTCAGCAAGGAGTCAGCTTGGGATTCTAACTCTCCCCGTGTGCATGCGTGCATGTACGTTCTCTCTCTCAAATAATAAATAAAATCTTAAAAAAAAACAGAGAAAACCCACACAACTAATAGACATGCCACAGACCCAGAGAAAATCTCTGCAAATCACATACTTATAAAGGACTTACAACAACATATAAAAAAGTCTGACACCTCAACAATAAGATGGAATGGGAAATGAAAGGAAGACAAATCTCAAGGGGCTGCCATTTCTCACCGGACTGGCCAAACCCCAGGACTTTGACGTCATCCTCTTCTGGGGGGCAGGGGAGGCCATCACACTCTGACCCAGAGAAGCCACCACTGGTGACCAATCCTAGGAACAGACCTACTAATGTGGGAAAGGTCAGATGTATAAGGTTGCTCACCGAATAGCATATAGGGAAAACAAAGGGAAGCAAATGCAAGTGCCCATGAGCAGGGACTAAAAAGAAAAAGAGAATTCTAGTATGTCCACCTGCTGGCACTCAGAGAGGGCAGGAGACGAGGACAAGGAAGTGCGCTCCGTACAGAATCAGTCAGGATATAAGGGTGAGAGAAAAAGCAAGGGAAACTGAGTGTGCATTAATATAAGCCTTCTCATAGGAAAGGGGAAGAATAAATATGAGCATTTGCATAAACAAACACTGGAAGGACACACTAATAAGGCAGACTGGTTACCTACTGGGACTAGAACTGGGGATGGGTAGGTGCTGGGCAGGGCAGATGGTGAAGGACGCCAGGGCCAGACTTCTCAAGGGAATACCTTTTCATGTCGCCTTTCTTGTTTAACTATGGATCTACCCTGCCTATTAAGGAAAATAATTAGCCAAGCACCCCGACCTTCATTTGTTCTTCCTTTTATTTAAGAACTATGTGAGTGGGGCGCATGGGCGGCTCAGTCTGTTAAGTGTCTGCCTTCGGCTCACATCATCGTCCTGGGGTTCTGGGATCGAGCCCCACGTCGGGCTCCCTGCTCAGGGCAGAGCCTGCTTCTCCCTCTCCCTCTGCCCCCCCTTTCAAGTGCATGCTCTCACTCTCTCAAATAAATAAATAAAATCTTAAAAAAAAAAAAAATGAGAACTACGTGAGCATCTATTTATAAAACTAGGAGTCTCTAAGAGAAAACAGTCACCTCCTGATGTACTCTCACCTTTGGTTAACAGAAAAACAGAGATCCACCAGAAAAAAACCTCCCTTACAAAATCAACCTTTTCTGAAATTTTAACATTCCATTATTTATTTAAAAACCCGTCCCTTTGCTTCTTTGCAGACAAAAAATACCTCTACTACAGCTAAATGTCTGGAGCGACTCTGGGGTGCTGCAAAATCAAGACTGTTGAGTGGATTCAAGTGAGAGGAACAAGATGAAAACGGGGTTAGGAATCATGTCTGCGTATTTTATAAGCATGCCTCAATCCTCTCCAGTTCTAATCTTCAGAAGCTATCAATAACACTCACTTTTAGAGAAAATATACACAAAGAAAGACACTCTTGGCAAAGCCCAAAGTTCGGGAGAATGAGATCGTACCTGCTGAGTAGGGTAAGATGGGGGTGGACTGTCCACTTTACTTTCCTCTTTCCTGGGACTCCCATTGCTTAGAGCTACGTCTTGCTTTGGGGCTCCTGGCGGCTCCCCACTGCTCTCGCCATCCGCCTCTTCATCATCAGCCTCTGAAGAACTACTGCTGGTACTGCTTACCTGAGGGGACTTTAAAAACAACCTTTGTAATTTATACTTTTCAAAATGGAAGAATTTAAAAAAATGAGACACCAGAACACCACTTTATGCCATTTATTGTCACTATGAAGAAGTCGTGCCCCTACCTCATCTTTCAGAGCCATGTTTTCCCCGCCACCATTCAATTCGCTGTGGATTCCATTCATATTGGCCACCACCTCAGTATCATCGTAGTTACTCAGTGGATAAATATCAGCAAATTTAGCTGACAATGGTGCAACGTCTTCATCATCACTACAACTGAGACAGGCAGAGATGGTCACCAGGAGGCTGTTCACCCGGTGGAGGTGGGGGGGGGGGGACAGTAAGTGAACCACCCACTAAGCACAGACATTTCCTTTACAGACACTGTTCTGGTTTACAAGAGTATTACCCTAAGCACCGCGCATACATCGTAACGTCTCTTAGTAACCTGAACACCGGGGGAAAATGCCTGAAAGATTACCATTTGTGCTATTTAGAAGAATGGAAAACAAAACACCAAAAGAAGAAAAATAATCTGGGAAACTGCCAAAATTTAATTGGATTAATTATTATTGCATTTCCATTTGGCTTGAAGTGCCTTGGTATATAACTGTTTGCTGCCATTTCCAAGCAGACACAATTAATTTTTTATTAAAATTAAAGGGGGTACAGAGAGCCACCAAAATTTCAGACGTAGCCAGATGAACAGAACTTTAAAGGCACGTAGGTGACAGAATACTAAATGGTTTTTACTACAAGGCCAGATCTCGACAAGTCAGTCATGATCGTAATTTTCAGTTTTAACAAGACATCTAAACAATGGGCAAATGGAATATTTACTAAAAAAAAAAAAAAAGTAGGCAAATTTCAAGTCTGTAGCCCACGAAGGCCACTTCAAACATACGCTTTTCTGGTGCATAAAAGGGCGGGCACAGAGTCCCCACATCAGTGCAGACTGTGCAAGGCATGGACCATATGTGGTCACCCCGCTGTGACCATAAACATGCCTCTGAGCCCATCTTCAGCTCCGCATACAATAACTTCCAGAAGGAAAAATCTTACGAACTAGTGATCTCTTGGATTTAGGAGAGTGTCCAGAATTGCTAAACTCAGATGTCCTTTCCATTTTTGGAAAAAGAGGGAACACAATATGCTGTAATCTGGAGCTCACCAAAGTTAGCACCCACAGCACCCTCCAGGTGAAGGCTGCTCATGTCTCCTGAGGCCTATGGCACCTGAGGTGATGGAACTTGTGGCCTTGGTCAACACTCACACCCACTCCTGAAACATTACCACCACCACGATTCACAGATGAGGAGGCCGAGGTTCAGACATGAAGTGATTAAATCATTTGCTCAACGTAATGAAGGCAAGCTTCATCTCCCCTAGAGCCCATGAAAACTGCAGAGCCCTTAGTACAGAGACTCCAGTCGCACGGTTCTTTAACCAACTTAGTAACGACACCAAGAAAGAGATAACACAAGCCAAGAGATAACATGACACCACAAGGCAACCGTGGAGGCTTTCAAGTCCTAGCAGTTCATGTTTGGAAGACATTAATCCTGCTGAAGGGCCAGAGAGAGGCGCAGCGCAACCACAGGCAATCCTGGCCCACAGAGAAAGGTGCCCACGGCCCATTTCCTCCACCACTCGACACAGCCCAGGAGCCCACACCTGACATCGGCAGCTTTTCCAACATAAATTTTTATTAGACCATACTGTTTAATTTCGGTATGTTTTTGTAAGAGGTTGGCAAACAGCTAGCTGGGAAACCCTCGACCCTCCTTCATGGGCTCCCAGAAAGAGCGCAGGGTATCCAGGACTAGAAAGCAGCTCGAGCTCAACAGTCATGGCGTTCAGACCAATCCCTTCGGAATTATTTTGTGTTTTGAGACTGCCAGACTCTGAAGGAAAGCCTCAGAGTGGTCGGGAGAAATCCAGATGGCGGTGGTGAGAAACCGGAGAGTCAATGAGCAGCCCAAGGGCGGGGCAACAATCCCTCCCACCGGGAACCGTGCTGGCGTCCGTCACCTCCAGGGGGCTCCCGACATCTGCACACTCTACGAAAAGCCAAGTGCAAACCTAAGTGTGCCTAAATAAAATAAAAACACACATCCATGTGCAACCGTCGTCCAGAAGTTAGAGTGGAAAGCCTCAAGAGATGACAGGGTCACAACTCTCAAGAAACGCGGGACCACTCACCTACAGTGTGAATTGGCGACAGCTGCAGAGCCACCTCGCTCGTACAAAATGTACTTCTAGGTAACGTGGGAACACGGAAAACAGAACCTTTCAATCGCTTGCTAAAGTGATCATCTGAGTTTTTAGCAAGACATGGAATAGGATGAATGCTGAACGGACAATGAGGCGGAATGAACTTCGGGCTGATCACCCTCAAATAAAATGAGGAAACGTGAAGCCAGAACTGAAGAGACACTTCCCTGCATACCAACATGGTTTTTTCTTTACTGGCATTTATAAATTTACCGTATTTTTTTTTTCTTTTTCAGGTAGTGAAATAGTGTCAAAGTTTGGGTTTACTGATCTTGTATTTTAAAAGGTGCTTAAAAAATGAAGAATCCTTTTTCTAGAAAAGCACTATAATGATATCTGTACTTCTGTAGACATCACTGTCCATATTTCTCATTATTGGATTACGTAAATTTCTGAAATCTTATTACAAAGTCACAACTTACAAAGTTGGTGCAGAGCCATTGTCTGTGAGGATGAGTCTGGGATGTTGCTGAATTGTAATGGGAGAGCTGGAACCTGACCCTGAGCTTGCTGAGGACACGCTAGGTGGGCGCATCTCAGAGAGATAGTCGGGAGCAGAATCCACTTGGAGGGGCAGCTGGTGACTGTGGATGTCGCCAGTGACGGGGGGGTCCATGACACCACAAGTGAGGATGTGTGAGAGGCTGCAGTCATCACACGCACATCTGAGTGGGAATGAAGGACAGTTACCCAGAGAGCCAAGAGAGGTCAGACCATGCTCTGTCAGGGTCAGCCCTCTCCTGAGGTCGTGGGTCCCACAGGCCCACTGCGCCCACACGAAAGCGCAGGCTCACCTTCTCCTGTAGTTGCAGTTGGGGCAGTCGGGCATGCTCAGCCGGGAGGACAGCATGTGCCTCATGGCGTCTGTGAAGTTGTTCTCGCCAGCGACTGCTTTCTTATTGGTCAGCTAGAGGAAATCATCAAGAGAGAGGTTAACTTTGCAAGACATACCCCCAGGCAGGTGGTTCAGCTTCTCAGTCATCATGGTAGCGTGTGCCGTGCTCACTCAGAAGCCAGTGGCCACAGGTTCCTAGAGTGGGACAGGGCGGGAAGGGGCAGACCTGAAATGCACAGCAGCTGCAGGCCTGAGCCTCACCAAGGCGACATCAGCTGTGTGCTCGGTACTCACTAGGGACCAGGAGCGCAGAGCTAAGCCGCGGCCCCCAGGAGCTCAGGCCCTGGACCCGGAAACCACGACGTGGGAGGTGCCCCGGCAGGAAAGCAGCTCAGCAGGTCGCCAGGCCCACGCAGGGCCAAGCACAGGAGGTGGTGTTACTAACTCTGTCAGAGGCAAAGAGGGCATCCAGGTGAGGGGCAGAGCACGGAGCCAGGCATCACTGGAACACCTCCGGAAGGCCTGGCTGACCCTGGGCTGAGCAGGAGGGAGTCTTGGGGGATTTGGGCGGGTGGGGGGACACCGTGCGTGACAGAACAGCCTGGAGGCGCACAGGCCTGCACACACAGAGCTGCAGCACCAGAGTGCCCACGAGTTAAAAGGCATCTGTGACACATGACAGAAGCAGGCAGGTGGGAGGAAGGCCAGCTGGGGAGGACACCCAGTGCAGGAACAAGGACCAACACGCGAAGGGTGCAAATCCAGGAGCTACCTGGAAAGTGGCACCCAAACCTCCAGCCGATAAGGCCAGCATCTGGATTTCAGAGAAGAAACCTACAGACCAGCTCTGGCAATGGGATGGGTGGTGCTAGAAGGGCCATTTGATAGGCTAGAAGCCACGAGGAAGGGTTGGGGGGTGGGAGCAGGTGAACAAGCCCAGTGTGGGTACCCAGAGGAGACCACAGGGGTGAGCACACGGGTGTGGGGGCTGAGGCCAAGGGCCACCAATGTCCAAGGAAGGCCGGGGGGGGGGGGGGGGGGGGGGGGGGCCGGGGGAAAGGGGGGGGTAGCGCCCTGGGGGGGGGGAGACAGAGAGGGACATCCCCACAGCCAGCGACCCCAGGGGCCTGGGGT